>NW_006711187.1:0-89857 GCF_000167675.1 Trichoderma reesei QM6a
TAGCTTTTTTAGTTAAAAAGTAGTAATTTATATCTTTATCTTATTTATTAAGATAGTTATAAAAAAGTACTTAAAGTATATTTTTATATTTATAAAAAATACTTTAATTTTTCTTATATCTTTATTATATATAGCTAGTATTAGTAGCTTAATAATTTCTTTAAGTTATTTTTCTTAATATAAAGCTAGTATATTAATAACTAGTAGTATTTACTAATTTAGTTAAGCTTTTAAAGCTATAATTATATTCTGCTATTAGGCTTATTCTTAAGTTAATTATTAAACTAAGTTTTTAAAAGTTATAAGTTATTAAAATACTATATTTTCTACTATATTTTAAGTAATATTATTAAGTTTTATATTTCCTAAAGTTACTATATTAACTTATTATAGTTACTTATTTTTATTTTAAAGTAATACTTTTTTAATTAATATTACCCTAAGAGTTTAAAGTAACTTTTTAAATAAGAGTTATTATTATATAATAAACTAGGTTTTTATAGTTAGTAAGAATACTATTTCTTAAAGAATAAACTATTTAAGTAAATAGCTTTAATAAGGGAGCTATTTAAGTTTATATTAGTAAAGAGTTAGGTTAATACTTAAAGCGTATTTTTATTATATAGCTAGTTAATACACTTTTATAGTAAATATCTAGGTTTTAATTTATTTATATTATAAATACTATAAAATATAATAATAATTAGCTATTTAAACTATTTAAATAAGTAATATAAATATAACTTATATATTTAATTATTCTAATATCTTTAATATACTTAATTATTAAGTTTATTAAGTTATTCTTAATATACTTAATAGTTAATTTTATTAAGTAGCTCCTAATTAGCTAAATAATTTAATATTTATCTAGTGCTGCTTACTAAGGGTGGCCTATTATTATAACTATAAGGCTAGGTTATAACACTATTTAAAGTAGTAGCAGTAAGTATATTTTAAGATATATTATTCTTCCTTAACTAGTATTATTACTAATTTACTATAGGGATATATACTAGGATATATATACTATTAATAGCACTAATTATGCTATTAAATGCAGTAAACTTCTTTACTAGCTTAATATCTAGGGAGATATATTTAGCATTTAGCTGCTAAATAAAAGCTATATATAATTTCTATATAAGTTTAATTATCTCCTAAAAGATCCTTAAGATAAATGCCTAACTAATATAGAATTAAAATGCTGCTATTTATTATAGTATATTAAATGCATATATTTAAAGGAATACTATAACTTTCTGCTTAAGGGATAGCTACTAACTCCCTTAAGCCTTTATATTTATATAAAGCCATCTGCAGAGCTTAAAAAACACAGCCTTTAGCATATAAAATAGATCTTTAAATATTAAGTTAGGGAGGGCAAGGAGCTTAAAGTAATAGAGTTAACTAGTTAAAGAGGTAATAGCTTAAGAGGTGCTGCAGCAGCAGCTAACAGTATAACAGTACTATATCTTAATGCAGATATATATTTATATAGCTGTAGCTATAAAAACGTTATTATCTTTATTATTAATATTATTACTAATAATATCTTTAAGCAGTAAGTCGCCTAATAGCTTTAAGGAGCCTGCTATCCTAAGTATAAAACTTTAAAAGTACTAGCTAATTAAAAACCTTAAAGATTTCTATAATATTAATAATTAGCCACTACTAGCAGAATTTTCTTTAAAAGCTAGTAACCTTTCCTATTATAGGCATTTACACAGCCCCTGCTAGTCTAATATATTATAACTAGGGAGTTAACTTATTTAATATGGTCGGAGACAAGATATATAAAATTATGCGCGATTTTAGTGCTAAAAGAGGTATAGTTGCTCTGTCTTTATTATTAAATCAGCCAGGCTGGTGATAATTAGCCGTTCTAGATCAGGGCCTTAGGCTTCCCTTGCGTTGTTGTGACGACTCAGCGCGCGCTTTAACCTCGGCGGCTTGGGCTTATGCACTACCTAACAAGGAGCCAACACTGGGGAAGGAACTTATCAAGAACAGCACAGGTATATACCTACCTCATGGGGTCACTTTTGGTAGCCTCGTGCATGCTGCTGTACCTTACTTTGACATTCATTACCTAGCCAGGGACTGAAGGCCAGGTGCTTGATGCAGCTGCTTGCACCACACATAAGCAACCTGGGCTGGAACCTGGAAGTCAGATCCGACCCTGAGATTAGGTACCTACCTAGCCCGAGAGCTGTAGCGCGGTCCTCCACTAAGATTCAACGATGGCGCTAACTGAAGCCCCCCAAAGCTCAGGCATGTCGTCTCCACAAGCAGCGGCATAGCCTCGCTCAGTCGTCTCACTGCTCCCAAAGTTCATACATCCAATTCGATTCGCATTCAGGGCAGCTGAGCACCAAGCAGCAACATCGCAGCCTGGGACTGTATTGTGTTGGGCACAGACGTTGGATCCGTGTCGGTTGATGCTCGCTGAAGCTTAAGCTCACCAATGCTCGTGCCCTTGTCCCGCAGCCACCCGCCGTCTCGCTCCCAGTGGTCAACCGGACACATAGACCTTCTCCCAAAGCCATGAGGCGGTCATGATTGCGAAGCGCCCTCTCTTCTCCAATCGATAACCCTCCCAGTCCCAGCTCCGGGCCCTTCGCAACATGTGGCTCGACCGTCTTTCAGCGACCCAAGCCAACGCGTCCGGGCCGTCGACTCCCCAGCTCACCAGCAGACACAACTCGCCGCTTCCGCGACGGACATCGAGCAACCTCAGTCCCTACATAACCTCGCAGCGGCAGGGCCCTTCCCCGCGGGGCTCGTCGCTCTCCCTGGTATCCGGCGACTCGACGACGTCGCTGCTGGCGTCGGCTCGAAAGCCCAATGGATCAGAGGCCAGGCAGAACCCTACAGCCCCGGCTCCGGACCCGGTGGACGTCCTCGAGAAGCTGCTGGCAGCCGATTCTGAGGTCATAGGCAAGGCCCAGAGCCGGGCAAGCTTGATCACGCAGGAGGACTTGGCGCTCGACTTTGACTTCGGCGGGTTGTCTCTTCAGGAGCTGGCTGCCGGAGAATCTGGTCAATCTACCACGAGCTTGCGCCGGCCGCAGACCGCGAGCGAATGTTTGTCTCGTCCTGTCAACGACCTCCCTTTGCGCTCGCGCCAGGAGTCACCCATCCATGCATGTGCTAATTACCGGCAATAGATGAGCAGGACAAGGCCCGGTTCGACGCTTTGCATCGATCCATTGTCGCGTGCGACGAGATCCTGAATTCTGTCGAGAACAACCTCACGGATTTCCGCAACGACCTGTCGACCGTATCGGCCGACATTGAAACCCTGCAATCACGCTCGAGCGCATTAAGTCGAAGACTCGAGAACCGCAAACGAATAGAAAAGGCGCTTGGCCCCTTGGTGGAGGAGCTGAGCGTGTCCCCTGATACCATCTCCCGGATAACGACAGGCCACATTGACGAAGCGTGGGCTAAAACGCTGAACGAGGTGGATAAGAGAGCGGCAGCCATCAAAAAGCTATCAGGGACACAGCAGGGCAAGGCCAGCGAGGAGCTTGGCCCCATCCTGGAGAAGCTGATCCTAAAGGTGCCTTTCCACATCCGCTGCGCTCACGATGACTACTTGGCTGCGGACATGAACTGACATATGAGACTGCAGGCTATAGAGCGTATCCGAGACTTCCTCGTCGCCCAGATCAAGGCCCTCCGGTCACCGCACATCAACGCGCAGATAATACAGCAACAGAACTTTCTCAAGTTCAAGGACCTGTATACGTTTCTACACAAGCATCATGCCGCCCTCGCAGAAGAGATATCGCAGGCGTACATGAACACGATGCGATGGTACTACCTGAATCAGTTCACGCGCTATGAGAGGGCTTTGGCCAAGCTCAAGCTCCATGTCTTGGACAAGAACGACGTCCTAGGGCAGGAGGATGCCACGAGGAAAACGGCCGTCCTGTCTAGCAGCCGGGTTGCTGGCCCGCCACACGACGCATTCAACCTCGGGCGCCGGATCGACATGTTGCGGACAAAGAGCACCTCGGCCATCTCATCGTACCTGGCAGAGGAGGACCAGTCGACTCACTACCTGGAAGTTCCCTTCCGAAACTTCAACCTGGCTCTCATCGACAATGCCACGGCCGAGTACACCTTTCTGGCGGCCTTCTTTGCGCCCGCCCTGTCGTATGCACAGATATCCCGAAACTTCAACTTTATATTTGAGCCAACCTTTGAGGTTGGCAGGGCGCTTTCAAAGACGCTTGTCAGCGAGAGCTTTGATGCCCTGGGGCTCCTCCTCTGCATCCGACTCAACCAGCACTTCGCCTTTGACCTCCAGAGGCGAAAAGTGCCCGCCGTGGACGGCTACATCAACGGCACCAACATGCTGCTGTGGCCACGGCTGCAGGTCATCATGGACCGCCATTGCGAATCCGTCCGCCTGCTGACCAATGCCGCGCCTACGAAACTGGCCAAGGCCGACCAGAGCAAGATGTCGGCCGCGCCTCATATGGTGACGCAGCGGTTCGGACAGCTGCTCCAGGGCTTCCTGGCCCTGTCCACGGAGGCGGGCGACGACGAGCCGGTCGTGGCGAGCGTGCGCCGGTTGCGCTCCGAGGTGGAAACCTTTCTGACTCGACACGCGCAGACGCATGGCGAGGCGAGGAAGAGCGAGCGCTTCTTGTACAACAATTATTCTCTGATCCTGACCATTATCGGCGACGAGACGGGCAAGCTGGCGGAGGAACAGCAGCAGCACTTTGAGGAGCTGAAGCAGAAATACCAAGGCGAAGCGTAAGATGTACATAGGTATCTCGCGGCAAAAAGAAAGCATGAGGGCATGTCCTCATCATGTGAAGCACCAAAGCGTTTGGATCCAGGGGGGGGGGGGGGGGGGGGGGGGGGGCAGTGTCATGAAAGCCATGGTTGGATTCTTGTTCAGCAGTTGTTGCTTACTGTATTGGCGTCAGGAGGCATATTAGCATGTTTACGGAAGAAGGGTTGAATAATTAGACAGGCACATGTGTAAGAAGCTTTTATTCTTCTTCTCTCTGCACATAGACAACCGAAACCCTTGTACGATTCCCATCACAGTTTTCCTTTTCTTTAAAATCTTCCACCTCTTTTTTTTCCCTTTCTTCTTCTTCTTCCTCTAGCGCCTCCCCCCAAGGGCGGTCCTCTCATGTAAGAATATTGATTCCTTGGAACACCATTCGCCCCCCTTTATTTTCTCCTCTAATGAAAACACATCAATGCCCACCGGGGAACAAGGACCATATGTACTGGACCAGCGACGGGTTCCGCCGAAGGTAAAAGGCCACGAATCCGACCATGATGGCAGCCCCGACGTACTTGACGGGCCGCCTGTACACCCACATCTTTCTCCTGACGCCCATCCTCAGCTCCTGCCACTGTATCTCCTTGACCTGCCTCTCGAAGAAGCGGTGTCCGTCTTCTAATGTTTGCCGTGTGCTCGCGTCGACATCTCTGCATGTTTTGAGCACGCTGGAGCTGGAAATGTGATGCCATGAGCGGAGGGTTTCGGGAGGGTGGTTTGTGAAGAGGTTTACGGCTCTCTTGATGAGGCCATCTAGGTCCAGCTCGGGGGGCACCCTGCCGAGTATGACTTGCAGCATGTCGGGTTCGTCAATCTCGAAGATCTCCTCGCGACGGTCGATGACGATCTGGGCGAACAAGTATATAGAGAAGGTAGGCTCCCGGGCCAGTATCACGTCAAATAACCGAGCGATATCCCTGTACCGCTCAATGTTGTGCGCATACATGGTGAGCGTGCCGGCGAGCGCATAAAAGGGCTCTATGCTGGAGAGGTGCCGGCGCAGCTGCGGGTCGGCGCGGGCGAGGATGTCGGGGATGAGCCGGAGCTGGGCGGTGGTGGCGCTGAGGCTGGGCAGCATGAAGTCGCGAATGCGCAGGACGGAGAGGCGGGCGACGAGGGGCGCCCTCGCCGCGGGCTCGAGGACGAGGAGGAAGACCTGGCAGATGTCGTGGTAGCCCTGGAAGTAGCAGAGGTAGGGGTGGCGGCGGAGGACCTCGACGATGAGGTCGGAGAGCTCGCGCTTGCGCTTGTGGAGTTCTGGCTCGGATTGGTCTGGTGGCGTTGCATGCAGGTCAGTTGTACGTTCTCTGGGTATTGATTGATGCCTGTCGCGGGTATCAAGGGTAAATGTTGTGTGACGTACCGCTTGGATAGTGGACAAAGGAGCGGTTGACGTCGAGCTGGACCTGGTCTTCGTCCCGATGCCGTGGCAGATCCTTCCAATCGCCGTCAGCAGTGGAACTCGATCCGTCTGTGTAAGCGAGGCCATCGTCGTCGTTGTCGTCGTTGTCGCCGTTGTCGACATGCTTCGTTTCGTTGGCAGGGGGAGACGCTCCAAGCAGGATGGGCCCTATACACAGGTTCGACATGTCAGCACCTCATAAAGAGAAGGGAAAAAGAATAGCATATCATTGCAGAACACGTACAGGCTGCTCGGCGCAGAGAATCGGCGAGCAGGCCGCCTTCGGACTCGGCGAGGGCCCTCAGGCGCGTGGCATCTCGCCAGGTGCAGGCGGCGAGGATCTCGCTCGTCTTCAGGGCGACGGCGGGCGAGTCGACGGGATCATCGTCACCGTCGTCGTTGGAAGCAGCAGCACGGCTGTTGTCCTTGTGCTCGTTGTCGTTGTCGTTGTCGTTGTCGTCGTCGTCATCGTGGCGGAGGCCAGCGTGGTCGGCCGGCTCTTTTTCCAGGCTCATGTGCTATTTGGTAGGTGGTGTGTGTTTCTTGGGTGGTTTGGATGGAGGTTTGGCGTCGGGTGGTGAATCGGGCTAGTGCTGGTGACGTTGTGGTTTGGGCGTGTGAGCTGAGGTGCTTGTGCGGAAGCAGTATTAGCTTCATGTCGTCTTTGGCGGGGGGGTTGATATGGTCGGGTGTCACATGTAAGACATACCTACCTACACAGCAGCAACTGGTCCCAATGCAGAACCCAAGGTACTACAAGGCCACTTTCTTCAGCTTCATTCTTCGCATTTGACATTTGTTCTGTGAAGGATTGATCCTCTTGAGATGGGTTGGGAAGAGGTGTAATCCAACCATCTCATATCATGCGTTTGGGGACATGCTAGTATTGGTCTGGTGTACCTTATGAAACAGTGACTCTATGCGGCCAGGTGACCAGCATTGAAAATGGGTGGGATTTGTGAGCATGCCTGGTTCACTACTGTCCGGCTCGTTCCTTTCCATTACGTTTTCTCTAAAAGGGTTCTTGTAAGGGGTAGCTGGATGCTGTAATTACTAGCCCTTTCGCTCAGCTTTTGCACCTTGGCTTGGTGTGCGATCTGTACGAGTACAGTACTTGGACAACCACAATGGTGTACGAGTGATTCAAGCACAGCACTTACGTCTCGCGTCAGGCCGCGTTGAATCTGCAGCAATAGCCTCGCCTGCTTCTGCTTGCAAGCTCGAGGCCCACCAGATGGAACCATCCGGTTGGCTCCTCTGTAGGCTCTCTGAGCTTCCAGATCCTGGTTCTTTCGCTCACCGAGTGGAGAATGACCGGGGAGGTGCTGCAGCAAGTGGTCGACAGCAGTCTTCATGGCGAAAAGCTCAGCATCTCGTTATTTGTTGATGGAGTAGTACGTACGACCGTCTATTGCTGTTAATGAGGGATCTAAGAAAAATTGTCTACATCAACCCGTTCCGGAAGAGCGTGTGGGATATGAGAATGTTACAGTTCGATGACTATCGATGCCTTGAGGGTGACACGCGCATGGTCATACCCAATATTGCATCGCATATAGGCACGAAATATTGACTCACCAGTCTCCATGCATGGCTGGTGCTGGTGTTGGAAAGAAGAGCGATGCTCTTTCTAAATCGCCACATTGCTGAATCCACCAGGGGACTGAGATGACGAGACACGGAGACATTTGCAGACGATATATTCGGTAACCTTGACTCACATCTTCGTTGGGTACCATCTGAGATCCCAGGACACCGACTTGCGGATGGGCAGCTGTATGAGGGCATCCAGCCGTTGTTCTCGACAGAACAAGTGTAAGAGCTGCACCCACTCTTCCAATTTGGCTCTCGAGAGCTTTGTCCAGAGTAATCATGACACGTAGGACTATGGAGGCCCGTCTGTCAGTATATGCTGTCCATGATATCTGCCCATAGATCGATCTATGGTTAGGTACGGCAGGGTAGGTAGTACGTGGTGCCAATGGACTGGACCAGATGGGTACCTAAATTGAGATTCCTTGCATGGTTGGGACACGATTGTTTACCACGTACCTCGACTCTGACTGTGTACCTAGGTAATCAAGGTAGGTATGTAGGCATTTCAATGTGAGGGAGACTTGCATGTCCGCTGCAGGTGGGTGTTGAATGTTGGTGCAGGAGTGGGCAGATGTAGATGTACTTGAACAGCCCCACTCTGCATCTCGTTCCCAAGGTACTTTAGTCTGAGGTACTCGCACTTGAAGATGGATTTTGCACCGACAACCAGCTCTTCTTCAGTTCATCTGGGCGCCATTTAGTGAGAAATGATAAAATTGACAGCCTGAATGTACCTAGGTAGGCATGCTTCAATGCCCATAACTGAAAGGTACCTCGACCCAACCGTCCAGATCTGACGGGTGCCCGTGTTGTGTGTGTGTCCAATACACGAAGTACCTAGTAGGTACATCTGGTACTGCAGGCTGGCCATTCGCAAGCTCAGCTCTTCCAGGTTCCTTTTGGGCACCTCCAATCTGCTGCCTCCAGAGCTCTTTTTTTTTCATCTTGTTCCTTCAGCCTGCTCCTGTCACTTCTCACTTTACTCTTTGCTTTTCTTTTCTCTCCAAAAAAGCCCTCAATAGGTACCCAGCATCACTTTCTGCCTGACCATTACAATTGCCCTCCCACTGGTCGCTTCCAGCCCGGGCCGCTGCTCTCCAGTACCTAGCTTGCAGTGAATGCCCTACTACAGGACAAGCTTCAGATCTGCTAGCATCGAATCTCACTCGTTGAGCTTCTAGCTCTCCATCAGACCAGACGGGCATTGTGAGCAGCTGCACGTACCAACGTCAAACGTCACCGGAACGTGCCCAAGCCTCAGCCGTGCCCGAGCATCGCCAACCGTCTCTCGCCTTCTCACCAAATCGGTGGTCGATTCGCATTATGAGGAGGAGAACGTCGTCATACTGATTCAGACAACGCCGCGATCCCAACGCTCTCCGCATTCTTCTAACATCACGCCCTCATACTCATCCTCTACGCCCTGAACAACGACCGCGCTCAGCCAAAGGTCTCTTCTCGATAATTGAACCGCTTCCTGGCGCTCCACCTCTTTACTTGGTCTCTCCAGTCGCTACATGCCTTTCCCGGAGGATGACATGAAAAGATTGACCTAAAAATGGCGTTCCAGACAAGAGTTTTGAGAGATGGCGAGTGGGTTACTGAGACCGTCAACCTCCAAGCTGCCTTGAAAGCCTCTGCCGCTCCACAACTGGCCTCTGAGCCTGTGCAACAACCTCCAGCCTGCGGCATTCTTACACATACCATTGTCGAGAGTCCGGTGGTTCGATGGGTGCTGCCAGTCCGGCTGCGCTCAAGCACGCACAACGATATTGCCTTTATCGGTGTAAGTCAATCTTCGTGTGAGGAGAATAGATTCAGAAATAGATCCTATGCAGACCAAGTCACGCTTTCTTCAGCAGGTCACCATGGGGTCTCACACCTGTATTCTATGGCTGCCTCGGCTGACCTCTTTGTTAGGAACATTTCCTCCAGATCAGTCAACTTGGAAGAGACGGCCAGGTTCATGACGTACTGCGCAAGTCCGACTTTGGGTTCAGAATTCGAAATGCCGCTGTTCTCGGCGACAGCTTGGAGCATGGCCTGGACGATGACCCGTTGGGCGTCGCCGTCAAATCTGAACCGACCTCCTCTCCATTGTCTCCCGGTGCGCATGGCATCTTTGACGGGCTTCGAAGCCGCTCGCTTCCGCCGCAGCTGCTCGTCCTGATGCTCGAGTCCTGTCAGCTGCTCTTCATATTCGTGAGAGAACGACCGGACCAGACGCTCGAGTTCGTCATTACCACGTATGAGAACCCCAGGCTGCTACCTTACCTGGGCTATCAGCTTTCCGTGGACCCGTCTTCCCGGTATATGGCTGCAGGATCGCCGGAGGGCCTCTTTGTGGTCTACGAGTTAGAAGCATTGTCGGATCTCAACAAGCAGTATGCAGAGCACGGGTCTATCGAGCCCATCAAGTCCATTCGTATCCGAACTGTCAGCGGGGCCCTCCATCAGCTCGAGTTCTTGCATCCTCGCGCCGAGGATGACTATCATATCATCCTACTCCTAGTCGTCGCTCGGCGGGAACGGAGTCGCGGGCCCCCCTCTTCTCGAATGGCAACCTATGAATGGGAGCTGGGTGACGATCTGCAAATCGCTTTCGCCGAAGAAAGAACTGGAACTCGGCTCCCCAAAGAGCATAGGCTACCCCTTCTGCTCATTCCCATCAAGTTTAAATCGGCCTTCTTTGCCGTCTCACACTCCCATATAGGAGTTGTAAAGTATGCGCTTTCGGGCGCCCCTGAATTCGAATCCTTGCCGACCCAACCTCCTCCGCGGACGCCGCAACATCACGGCGTTGACGAGCCGCTCTGGGTCGCCTGGGCAAGGCCATTTCGGAGGAAGAAATACTTTGAAAAAACCGACATCATCTACCTGGCCCGTGAGGATGGTGCAATCATTCACATTGAGATAGATGCGGCTGAACTTTTGCCGTCCGTAACCAATGTCGGATGCCTGGGAGCCAACATTGATACGGCGTTTACTACGGCATACGATATCTTTTCCGACGTACTCATCATCGGTGGAGAGTCCGGTCCAGGCGGCATCTGGAAGGTATGTCTTCCTCTCTCGAGCATGCGTCACTTGGCTATTATTGACGATGAGTCTTTCCTCACCCTGTTCAGCTCGCCCCTCGTCAGGATATACAGCGTGTTAGCAGTCTTCCCAATTGGTCTCCCGTTATTGACATGACGACGACGAACGAATACTCCAGCTGGCACCCAAGCGAAGCAGACCTTCAGCTGGCGCAGCCGAGATCAATGACGCAGCGACGCAACGCGATGCGCAGACAAGACGGCGTTTTCAGCGCATCTGGTCGCGGCCTGACCGGTAGCGTAGTGCAATGGAGATGGGGAATCCAGGCTCGAATCGGCTTGGATATCGAAACAGGTGAGCCCATACGGCAGGCATGGACATTTACCACGCATCAGGCCAATGAGAGGGTGCTCTACGGCCTTCTGGCACTACCTCATTCATCAGTCGTCCTTCGGTTCTCGGAAAGCCTTGATCAGGTCGATGCCGTGCCTCCTGAAGACACCCCCTTCGACTTGGCCTCCAGGACTCTACACGCTATTCAAGTGTCGGACAGCGTAGTTCAAGTGACTGAAAGGTCCATCAATGTGGCTACTCCTACAGCAAGGTAAAGGGAGCCTCCCCCCTTCCCCCCCTCCGGTCTTGTGCCAAAGCTCGAATTAACTCGTTGACCAGCTCTCGATGTCTCATTGGCGAAACTCTCGGTATACCTGACGCCGCTGCGGAGAGTGCCTTCAGCATTGGGCACACTGTCGTCTTCTCTACACACATTGCACCGGTGTCCCGGCTGCATGTCATGACTGCTGAAGGCATCGAGTTTTCCTTGGTGGGAAGCTGGGACGCGCAGGGTGAAGTGACCTGCGTTTCGATATTCTCAGTCTCAAACAAGAGCTTCATTGCCGCCGGTTCCATGTACAACGGAGTCCCGTGGATATCCATCTACTCAACAACTGGTCAGGAGATTGTGTCTGGGCCCATCTCAACTAGTCAAGGTGAGTCTTTCATCCCCTTTGCAGCCTAACCTTGGACGGTGGCTAGCTTCCCTTTGGATCTATGAGCCATGGTTGACGTGAGATTTATTGCGGAAGAAGGGGGTAGTGCTGAGCTTGAGGCACTGACTAGCATCTCTGTGGCCCATCAGAGCGCGGATCAAGTTGACCTCGTGCTGGGCACTCGATGCGGCAGCCTGATCACAGCCCGAATATCCGATCAGACTCCGGACAATCTGACGTGGAACTCGGAAGTCATTGGTGTAGCGCGAGTCGACATTTTCCCAACTTCAGTACCTTACACTGGGTCGTCGACGGCTTTTGCTTGCTGCGACAATAGGCTGATTTTGCTCAGCAACTTCTCAACAGAGGACTGCAAGTTTCACAGCAAACATTACGTATGGCCGACGGATTTGAGCGATCCGCAGATGCCCTGTCCCCCAATCCATTCCATCCACAGGATTTCACAGAATCTGTCAGGGCAAGATGGGCACACATCCCTTCTCATCCTCGCTGGATCAAGGTTACTCTTGGCTGACTTTGGTCCGCATATTGGAAATGTGCCTAGGTCTATCCCGGTCGGGGGCACCCCGTCGAGGATCATTTTCTCGCAGACGCTCAACTGCCTTGTCGTCGCGATAACCATTGACGACAGGCCCACTCTGCGGTTCATCGACCCCGATTCTGGCTCGACAATCTCGGTTGCTACCGACAAGGATCGACGAGAAGTCGAGTTCATCTCTGGCCTGGGCCGTTACGAAGACAGGGTATTTGGGCTACATGAGTGGCTATATAAGAAAGACGGGAAAGTGTTCCCCTTTATACTCGTGACCACGCAACGTGGAGAGCTCATTATCGTGTCTACGGAAAAACTACATGCTCGCTCGGCCAATGGCGAGAGCAGAGTGCTCAGATATTGGACACGATATAAGAAGCGCCTGCCCGGCGAAGTCTATTCAATCACGGCAGATGCAGAAGGCCTGATATACTGTGTCCACAAGACGCTTCACTGGGAAGTCCTTGATCTGGCGGAGAGAAAGCTGAAGCCTGTGAAGCAGTTTCTGCTCGACTCCCCCGCGATATCTCTGCGCGTGTCCAAGGGCAAGATCTTTGCATTGACTGCCTTGCACTCTCTTGAAGTGATTGATTACCAGTCTACGGAAGACGGCAGCATGGAGCTCGTCCACGGCGACCAGATCTCTCGAAGAGGAGTTCACATGATAGACATTGGTGATCCCACTGAAGGCCATGGCCAATGGCCATTGACTCTCGTCTCAGACCAGGTGGGTGTCATAGCTGGCCTGTGGGCTCCCCTGGGCCAGCGGGACAGGGAGTTCGAGGTGGTTTTCGAAGCCATGTTGCCGTCTTCGGTGAGGAGGTTTGTGAGAGCACGCAGCAGGCCCCCGTGGCTCGTGGACAATACGCAGCGACGCTATGGGACGTTGCCGAGCAGCCATGATGGATCGGAGATTCTTGGCGTCTCCCTGGATGGCTCGCTGCACCAGGTTTCGCTGCTCGGCATTGAGCTGTGGCGGTTACTGCTCATGATCCAGACACTGGCGCAAACAAAAGCAGGCATTACTTCGCTCGACACACTGCAAGTCGATTCCAGGGTGGACATTCTGGATCTGGAACTGCAGCCCACACCAAAGATAACGCACATTGACGGCGACCTGCTGAAGAGATGCTTGAAGTTGCGCATCTTGGAAAGGCTTCTGGGGTCCGATGATGTCTTCTTTGTGTACTGTTACCACCTGGACGCGATAGGGGGAGGGACTTACACCGTCGGCTTCAAACACGAAGGGGAGGTGAGGCGGAGAGAAAGATACTTTGAGCTGGGATACGAGATTATCAAGTTTCTCGTTGCACCGGCACTGTGAATGAGGCATCTACGTTGTCATGGCATGATTGCATATAGCAAGGGATGGATACGGCAGCTTTGGGGTCACAGGGGTACTTGGCTTGGTCCTTTGGTAAGCATACGGAGGAGGACATATAGCTGAATGTAGGGTCTCGACTGCAGGATTGTGCCAGCTCCAGCACAAGAATTGATACATGATCCACATGTTGCGTTGAAGTTTACTGAGGGGTGAATCAAGTTGCAAAGTTGAGCAGGCAATGACTTGGTTTGCATCGAATGCGCTCTCCACGGAGCTGAGGGTATCGATATTCAACTCGGCGGAGGCCCAAGGAGATATTATAAGCCTTGGAGGTGTGAAATCAAGCACATACGACGATGCAGACAAACATCCCAGTTTCTCGCTCGACTTCACAAGTCTGTTATAATTCGAAAAGATCATTGTATACCTAAGCTAGATGTAGAGAGGTTCTATTCTCTAAAAGGTGCTGAAAAAAAACATCGTAAAAACTGCACCAGGTCTCGAACCTAAGAGGTCGTGGGCAAAAATGTGGCGCCCTTCTCGTATTGCTCTTTTTGATTACTGGATGCGACACCACCACGACCCGAAGGTAACTCGGAAAATTACTAGCATAATATATATACTGATTCCTAGGTAGGCCAGCTTTCACTGCACGTGACTCCATGACTTGTCGGCCAAATTGCCGCAGAGCGTACGAACATGTAGGTTGAGGCAGGTAACCAACGACGTTGCCTGCTAGGGTCTTGCCTCCAGCCTTTTTTATTCGTCCCAGTAGATTTACCTATGCAGCGAGATTGAGTATACGTGCATTTGTTTACGCAGCTTGGTGAACCAGCGCTCTGGTTGATATTCCGTGGCCCTAATGTGGTGGTGGGCGCGATTTGATGATAGCTTCACACGCAGAAGATGCCAGTCAGGCAACGGGGATGAGGATGCAGCAGAAAGATTGCCTCGTTGTCCCCCCCCCCTCCCTCAGCACTTGCCTAGCAATCTGTACGGTCCTGCCAATTTAGCATGATGGGAAAGAGCTGGAATATGTTGAGGAATAGCTTGGCGAGCCAGTGCGTGTTGTATGTGGTAAGCCCATGGTTATAATCGCAGACAAGGCGTCGTCTTGTCACATACGACCATATCCATTGGAAAATACGGGATCCCGTCTGCTCTCCCAGAGTCAAGCCAATGAGAGGCAGATTAGTAGTCAGGTGGGTGACCACTGGCGAACACCGGCTGTTGTATGTTTTTTTCTTTTTCATCTTCTTTTTGATATCGTTTCCTTTTTGCTTTCCAGGATAGTGAATCGAAGGCAGCTCTCTGCTGGTTGTGAGAGGTGCATACGGATGACATGGAATGGCTGTGCCTAGTCACCGCTACAAGTTAGGGCACTGGTGCATATTATGTACCCGTACGTACTAGTAGTACTGCAGGTTTTACAGTGGTATAGCAGTGATTATTGCCAGGTACTGGTCCTTTCTAACCGGGGCATAGCTCGACTCTTACCGGTCAGAGCTCCAGAGGTCGTAATTCATTGAGCTTGACCTTTGTTGACATACCTAACCTAAACCTCGTGGTTGTACTAGAGAGACTCTCCAGCATCCCAAACTGTTAGATACTGAGCGAAGAGCCAGTCTCCATATGCCTAATTTGCTTGAGAACTTTTATAGTAAGATTGGATATATGTCGCGGTCATAGTAGAAGATAGCAACCGTTTGCAATGTTCAATAGTGGTGATGGTAGCAGTCGAAAAGATATATTGGATCGGTCTATGGTGATGCTAGATAGCCGAGTTGGGGACTGTAAAGGCACTCCCTACTCTACTCAGCGCTTCCATCACTGGCATTTCAAGTGCATCTCATTGGACAGTCATATTGCCATGAAGTATACATGCGCAACGGAGTAAAAGACAATGGAAGAATTACAGAGAAATCCCATTAGTAAAGCAGAAAGAAGAGGCATCACAGTCGAGTCCCGCAAAATCCAGGCATAAGAGACACCCCCATTTGCTGCCCCGCATAGCAAAAGGCAAAGAAAAAAAAAAAGGTTGCTCGTCAAACCACCAAAGAGGCCAGACAAGGTGGCGGATTAATTTAGTGCGGGACAGCTCAGTACTATCTCCGGCCTTATTTTTTTCTAGTTGCCTACTTTTTTTCCCCTTCCTCTCGTTTACATTGTTTCTCCCATTCTGTCATTTTGGGGAACAATTCTTTGCCCAATTTCTTCTTCACTAATTTCTATTCAACACTGCGGGGTTGAATCTCTTTTCTGAATTTTCCCACCCCCATCGACATCGAGTTACCCCTCCTCGTCTTTTCTTCGCCCTTTCCAACCGTCGACGACACGAGACCAAGCAGCAGCCATGGCGCCGAAGAAGAAGGGAAACAAGAACGCCCAGGAGGACTGGGAAGCAGAGCTGGGCGAGAGCATTGCCCCGGCGGCGGCCACGGCGCCCGCTGCAGAGGAGAACAATGGCGACAATGCTCAGGAGGAGGAGACGGCTGGCGGCGGCGGCCTGATGGCCATGCTGCGCAAGAACAAGGAGAAGCGCAAGAAGAAGGGCATTGTCGACGACGAGCCGGCGCCCGCGCCCGTCGAGGAGGATCTGTCCGCCAAGGCACCCGTCGAGGCCTCTCTGGACGACGACGAGTTCGCCCTGCCGCAGAAGAAGGGCAAGGGCGGCAAGGGCAAGCCCGCTCCCGCCGCGGCCGCCACCAAGGAAGCCAAGGATGATCTCGAGGAGCCCGGCAGGATACTCACAAAGGCCGAGAAGGAGAAGCTGAAGAAGGAGCGCGAGAAGCAGCGCAAGAAGGAACAGGTATGGACGCTCCCATCACATGGTCATCTGGGGGACAAAGTTGAATGTCTGACTTGTCATTGCAATAGGCTGCGAAGAAGAAGACTCCGGCACCCGCAAAGGCTGCTGAGCCGGCAAAGGCGACCCCTACGAAAGATGAGCCCGCTGCCGAGAAGCCCGCCGCCCCCGCTGCCGCTCCCGCCGCGGCTGAGACGGGAGGCAAGAAGAAGAAGGTCCCGGCACACCTCGCCCTGATTCAGAAGCAGCAGGAGGAGCTGCGTCGCAAGCAGGAAGAGGCAGCCCGGTTGGAAGCCGAAGCCAGGGCTCAGGCAGAGGAAGAGGAGAAGCGACTGGCCGAGGAAGCCAAGCGCAGGGAGGAACAGAGGGCTCTCAAGAAGCAGAAGGAAAAGGAGCGCATCGAGCAGCTCAAGAAGGAGGGCAAGTTCCTCACCAAGGCCCAGAAGGAGGAGAAGGCCCGGAACGAGCTCAAGCTGCAGCAGATGCTTGCTGCGGGTATCAAGATTGGCCCTCAGGACGAAGAGGGTGCGCCCAAGAAGAAGGTGGTTTATGACAGCAAGAAGAAGAGGGGCAAGAACGACAAGGTAAGCATTGCACTCCCCAACCTAACACCCCTTTATTGACTGTCCCCCCTTCGCTAACGCCTTCTTTCTTACCACTATCTAGAAGGACGAAGAGGCTGCTCTGGCTGAAGCCGCCGAAAGGGCCCGAATCCAGGCCGAGAAGGCACTGAAGGAGGCAGAGGAAAAGGCTGCCAAGGAAAAGGCCGAGGCCGAGGCCAAGGCCAAGGCCGAAAAGGCCGCTCAGTTGAGCGAGGTCGAAGATGACTGGGAAGCTGCTGTCGACGGAGAGGAAGAAGACGTCAAGGACAGCTGGGATGCCGATTCCGATGAGGAGGCGGAGAAGAAGGCGGCCGCCAAAGCCAACGGCGCAGACAAGGAGCAGAAGAAGGCAGACGAGTCAGAGGAAGAGGACGAGAGCGAGAGCGAGTCCGAAGAAGAGTCCGAAGACGAAGCCGTATCCAAAGCGAAGCAACTGGAAGCTCAGCGCAAAAAGGAGGCTGCCGAGCGCCGAGAGAAGGCGCACCAGGCCGCCCTCGCTGCTCGATCCAAGGACAACCTGCGCTCCCCCATCTGCTGTATTCTGGGACACGTCGATACCGGAAAGACCAAGCTTCTCGACAAGATCCGACAGACCAACGTCCAGGAGGGCGAAGCCGGCGGTATCACGCAGCAGATTGGTGCTACATACTTCCCCGTCGACGCCATCAAGCAGAAGACGGCCGTCGTCAACAAGAACAACGACTTCGAGTTCAAGGTGCCCGGTCTGCTCGTCATTGATACCCCTGGTCACGAGTCTTTCTCCAACCTCCGTTCCCGTGGTTCGTCCCTCTGTAACATTGCCATTCTGGTTGTCGACATCATGCACGGTCTTGAGCCGCAGACTCTAGAGTCCATGCGCATGCTCCGCGAGAGGAAAACGCCCTTCATCGTGGCGCTCAACAAGATTGACAGACTCTACGGCTGGAAGAAGGTGGACAACAACGGCTTCCAGGACAGTCTGGCGCTCCAGAGCAAGGCGGTGCAGAACGAGTTCAAGAACCGCCTGGAGCAGACGAAGCTGGCCTTTGCCGAGCAGGGTTTCAACTCTGAGCTCTTCTACCAGAACAAGTCCATGGCCAAGTACGTCTCGCTCGTGCCCACGTCGGCGCACACCGGCGAGGGTATTCCGGACATGCTCAAGCTCATCATTCAGCTCACGCAAGAGCGCATGGTTGGCTCGCTCATGTACCTGTCCGAGGTCCAGGCAACTGTCTTGGAAGTCAAGGCTATTGAAGGTTTCGGCATGACCATCGACGTCATCCTGTCCAACGGTATCCTGAGGGAAGGCGACCGAATCGTTCTGTGTGGTACCGAGGGTGCCATTGTCACAAACATCAGAGCTCTGCTCACACCGGCACCGCTCCGCGAACTGCGTCTCAAGTCGGCCTACGTTCACAACAAGGAGGTCAAGGCAGCTCTGGGTGTCAAGATTAGTGCCCCCGGCCTTGAGGGAGCCATTGCAGGTTCCCGGTTGATGGTTGTCGGTCCCGACGACGACGAAGATGAGATTGTTGACGAGGTTGAGTCTGACCTGGCCAACCTTCTCAGCAGAGTCGAGACGTCTGGTCGCGGTGTCAGCGTGCAGGCCTCGACCCTTGGTTCGCTGGAAGCCCTGCTGGACTTCCTCAAGGACTGCAAGATTCCCGTGGCCAACGTTGGCATCGGCCCGGTCTACAAGCGTGACGTGATGCAGTGCGGTATCATGCTGGAGAAGGCGCCCGACTACGCCGTGATGCTCTGCTTCGACGTCAAGGTCGACAAGGAAGCGCAGGCATACGCCGACGACCAGGGCATCAAGATCTTCCAGGCCGACATCATCTACCACCTGTTTGACAACTTCACCAAGCACATGGACGAGATGCTGGAGAAGAAGAAGGAGGAGTCAAAGATGCTGGCCGTGTTCCCCTGCGTCCTGAAGCCCGTTGCCGTCTTCAACAAGACGGCTCCCATCGTCATTGGTGTGGATGTGGTTGAGGGCCAGCTCAAGATTAACACGCCGATTGCGGCCGTCAAGACGAACCCCACGACCGGCGTCAAGGAAGTCATTCCTCTTGGTAGAGTGTAAGTTTTCCACACACACACACACACACCCCTTTGCTCAATCTTTGAATCAATACCCAGAAAAGAAAGTCTAAATACTAACGCACTCTTCTCTTCAATAGGACCTCCATCGAGCGAGACCACAAGCAGGTCCCCGTCTGCAAAAAGGGCCAGCCCTCGGTCGCCGTCAAGATTGAAATGGGCGGCCACCAGCCCATCTACGGCCGCCACCTGGAAGAGTCGGACCTGCTCTACAGCCAGATCTCGCGCAAGAGCATCGACACCCTCAAGGAGTTTTACCGCAAGGAGGTGACGAATGACGAGTGGCAGCTCATCATCAAGCTCAAGCCCCTGTTTGACATTTAAACCCGGGTTGATGATGAGAAGAAGAAGGCGTAGAAGAAATGAAAACTCATCTCATTCGTTTTTTCTTCTCTCGGTCTCTCTCTGCGCTGGCCGACGTTAGCATGACTACCAGCTCTCTTACCCTCTTGTTTCTTCCTTTTCTGCTCTTCCCCTCTTCTTCTTGGTTTCTTCTCATTTACGTGGTTATAAAAGCATCCGGTTGTTTCTGATTTTCCTTTTCCTTATATGCTATTTGATGTGTTTTTATGTCTCTGGAAGGGTTGCTTTATATAGCTGGCTAGATTGTTCAAGAAAGACGATCAATCTTTGTATCAAGTAGTAGGACAAGAAGAGGTTGCCATCACAGAGGAAGAGATGACAAAGAGTGCGTATCCCTTTTCCAAAAAGACCGATGCAGCATGGTGATGAAGAACGTGTCGTGAAGTAGTAGAGACGAGGCCAAAGGGGAAGGTCGAGCCAGGAGGATGACCAAGGGGAGCAAGGGGATTCGAGCACAAAGGGGGCTAGACGTGCGGGATATGAGGGATGACAATGGGACATGAATAGGGGAAATGGAATGAATTGACATTGGCTTGCGCACATGGCTCCAAACCGTCGGAGCATATAGCAAAGTTGATTTACATGCATCACTATTAAGACAACATGTAGAAGAGCTGGCAAGGTCTAACGTAATCCTTTCATGCATACCTATAAAAAAAGGTCATAGCTACGTTGGGGGGGGCATATGATATAACAACTCTAGAATGTGTAGACATGATGATCCCTCGTGAGTTCCCTTCCTCCGTTATGTGAAATGTTTTTTTTTTTACCAAACTTCAACGTTTTCTATCGCAGAGTATTTGTTCTTCTCTGGAAATACTTCCTTGGTCCTCCTCCCTCGGTAAAGTTTGTGGCGCGCGATGCTTATTTGGGGTCAGCCTCCTCAATCTCGGGCTGGGGAGCATCGGCGTCCTTCATCTCCTGGTCTGCTCCTCCCTGGGCGGCCTTCTCAGCCTCAGCAGCCTTGCGAGCCTCTTCCTCAGCGGCTCTTTTGGCAGCCTGTTCGGCCTCGACGCGCTCCTGGACGGCACGGCGCTCGGCCTCGACTTTCTCAAAGTACCGCTGAACGACGGGTCCGGCGAGAGCCCGGATCTCGTCCATCTTGGCAATGTAGACACCCTTAGTGGCATCGTCACCTTCGTCATACAGCCAGTCCTAAAGATTGTGCGTAAGCAGTCTTGTTCCGCCTAGATGGATCGCATGCAGTAAAAAAAAAAATATGACATACCTCTGTAGACTCGAGCTTGGCTCGGATGGCGGCCTTCTCGTCCTCGCTGGCGAGCTCGGCGTACTGCTCGTCAAGCTTGGCACGGAGATCGTAGATGTAGGCCTCGAGCTCGTTCTTCTTCTCCTCGGTGTCGGCGACCAGCTTGTCCTCCATGACCATGGAAGACTCCTTCTCGATCAGGGCGCTCTTTGTGTTGGCGTCAAGTGATGAGGTGCCGCTGGCAATGGGCAAATCGCCCTTTCGGACCTGCTTCTTGACCTTTCGGACCTTTCGGGCGCCGTCGTCCTTGACGTCAGTATCCATAGCCTGATCACAAGTGGTGTCAGCCAAACTTGCGTTTTTAGACCCAGTAAAGATATCCGGAGAACTCACATCTGCATCCTTCTTGTCATCGTCCTTCTTGTCGTCGTCCTTGACCTCCTCCTCGACCTCCTGGTCCTCGACATAGTATCCGTTCTCCACGTTCAACACGCCGTGGATGTTGACTCGGGCCTTGAGCTTGCAAATCATGAAGTCTTCCTTGCCGTCGGCTTTGACGCCCTTCACGGAGAAGCGGCCAATCCAAGGGTTCGTTTTGCCAGGAAGCTCTTCAACGTTTGCGTAGCGGGCCTCGAGGTCAAACGGCTGTTTGCGGTAGAAGGTGAGGATCTTGGTCGAGGGCAGGACGCCGCCCTTGTTGAAGACGGTCAGGCTGGTGTCCTCGTCAGGGATATCGGGAGCCTTCTCCCATCCGAACTCGATGGGGTAGCTGATGATGTCCTGGACGGTGAAGTCACGGACGCGGAAAGCCGGGGAGAGAATGGCGCAGCTGAAGGCACAGCCTCGAGCAATGGCCTCGTCAGCGTTCATGGTGTAGGAAAGGGGCTTGCCAAAGAAGTCCTGGATGCGCTCCTTGAGGATGGGGACTCGCGAGCCACCACCGACAATCTCGACAACGTCGATGTCATCCTTGGAGAGCTTGGCCTGGGCAAGGGCCTGCTCGAGGGGCACGTGGACGCGGGCCAGCAGAGGCTCAACCATGGCCTCGAACTCCTGGCGGGTCACCATGGCCGAGGCATCGACATCGTTCATCAGGGACTCGATGTTGACGGGGGCCTGCTGGTTGGCGGAGAGGATCTTCTTCGTCTTCTCGGCGGCCGCAATGGTACGGGCCATGGCTCTGCCGTGGGTGTGGATGTCCACCTTGTACTTGCCCTTGAACTCCTTGGCCAAGTGGTCGACGAGGGCCTTGTCGAAGTCGCGGCCACCAAAGTTGCGGTCCCAAGCGGTAGCCTTGACGGCGAGCTCGCCCTTCTTGAACTCGACAATGGAGCAGGTGTAGTTGCTGTGGCCAATGTCGATGAAGCAAACGCGGCGGGGCTTCTCCTCGGGGCCGGGCAGGTCGAGCTTGGTGATACCCCAACCGAGGGCGGCGGCGGTGGTGTCGTTCATGAGGCGGAGGACCTTGAGGCCCGCAATCTCAGAGGCGTCGAGCAGGGCTCTGCGCTGCGCGTCCGTGAACCAGGCAGGGACGCTCAAGCAGAGGTCGGCGACGGGGGCCTTGAGCTCGTTGGCGGTGGTCTGCTTGATCTTGCTCAGGTACATGGCAACCAGCTGAGTGGCCGAGAACCTCTCGGTGTTGCCGAGATAGTTGACCTCGGCGCCAACCTGGCCGTTGACGTCGACGAGGGGTGCAGTGACATATTGCTGCTCGACCTGGATGTCGGGGTCGTTGTAGGAGCGGCCGGCGAGGCGCTTGAGGCAGTTGACGGTGTTCTTGAGGTTGGAAATCTCCTGGGTCTTGGCGGCCTCACCGAGGTAGCGTGACTTGGGGCCGAATCCTACCAAAGAACTGTAGATGGCAGCAGTGTTAGCAAAAGTCTGAATTCTCATGTGATGTGGAGAATGCGGATTGCAAGGCTGGGATGGGCTGGACGTACGGTGTTGCTCTGTTGGACACTTCATTGGTGATCTAGAATGGTAGACATCTCTGGTCAGTCAAGAGCCCTCAAACTCTTCGGGGGGGATTCGTCGACTGGGTTCTCCTACTCACCACATCGACACCACGATTCCTGGCGACTGCAATCACCGTCTTGAGGGTTCCGAAATCGACACCTGCGCGGCAGGGAGGGGTTCAGGTCAGCATGAGAGCACGTCTTGTTTGGAAGTTGATGCTTCTCGGTCTATACGTAGAGAGCGACGCAGTATAGAAATAAGCATGAGAATGGACGCAGCGGCAGCGGGGGACTTACCGACGACGGAAGACATGATGTCTGTTCTGGCTTATCGCGATGCTGCTGTATATCCCCTGTCTTTCTTTTTTTTTTGGTATCTCGATTCTGCCGCACTTGGGTCGCAAGTGAGGGGCCCAAGTCAAGGAAAGAAGACTTCGACGAGGGGGGGAAAAAGCGAAAATGGAGAAAAAAAAAAGTAGGAGGAAAAAGACGAAAAGATCGGATACGTGGAGGAGATCGAGGCAGGAAGATATCAAGCCTGGATTTTGTTTTGTTTTGGGTGGAAGGTGAAGGTTGAGAAAATCAGTAGCAAAAAAAAGAGAAGGGGAAAAAAAAAGTCCTAGGTAAGGCAAGGTAAGGCAAGGTAGCAGAGAGGCGGCTCCGATAAGTGGCGGTTGCGATACTAAGGTATAGACTGGAGTGGGATGGAACTGGATGTGGATTGTGTGGATTGACTCAGGCAAGCAAATGCTGTGTAGGCGTGTAGGTACTCGTTACTTAGTAGTAGTATTTTGGCGCTGGGCGGTGAGATCAGGTACTAATGAAGAAAAATTCAGCGTTCTGCCGCCTGCTCAAATACCTGGGCGCCCATTGCCAAGGGCCGGTACCTGGAGCCGCCGCGGGGCATTCGCTGCGACAAGTAGCGGCGCCCGCCAAACCACCGCGGGGGAGTACCTGCGACGGCTGCCCCGCCATGGCCGCGGGAGGTACCCCGTGGAAAGCTGCAGAATTTTCCAGATTCCACGAGAAAAGGTGGAAAGGACGGACAGGCAGAAAAAGCTGAGGCAGCGCCAACGCACAAGCAGCCTGCAGCCTAGTAGCACTGCAGAACAGAGCAGAACAGAGCAGAGCAGAGCAGAGCAGGGCAGCAGAATGTGATAGGTAAGGAAATTTACTATTGGACAGCAGCCAGCGTTACGCAGCAGCAGACGCGCAGCCAATGAGAGGCGCTACTGCAGCGAATACATGACGTTGCCGAATGAATCTTCAGGGGATGATGCTACGTGTTGTCCCTTTAGATACCTTAGGTATGGCACAGCGCGCATGGATTGATAGGTGCGGATGTTGTCCTCCGTCTGGTCTCTAACCAGGTTCTACCTAGATATCTGATCTCATGTCACCTAACAATGGCTCTACCTTATAGCTGCCCTGCCTGAAAGCTCACCTCATCTGAGGCATACTACATACTACCACGATCTAGTCCAGACAGACCTACCGAATACTACTATTACTCTTACCTACCGTTTGGTCTCAGCGGTAGACAAGCAACAAATTACCCCGCCAAATGGCCCTCGTCAGCTCTGATGCCCCTCGATTTACCCCGCCAAGGAGAGCCAAAACCGCAGTGAACCGACTGCAGGGCTGGCTGCCTGACCGCCTGCTTGTGATTCTCGCCTTGTGGTGGCGTTGAGAAGCCCGTTGACAGCAAAGAGTGGTGGCGTTGACATCGCCAACAGACAGGTCATTTCTTGCCTCTTCCACAACGACCAAACAATATCATCAGCATAGCATCAGCATATTTTATGCCTGTCGTGGCCAACTGGCACAAGTTGGTCCATTCTAGACACAACGTCCATCATTCATTTTCGCCTTTCGTGGCCAATTCTTTCACGGCATCAAAGACACGGAAGAACCAAAGGGAAACTTACAGAATGACAGGGCTTGTCTTTACGTATAGGTATGCAATGATGTCTTGTTCAGATGATTCTACCCCTACAACAGGCCTTGCGGTGTTGTCGACAGAAGTCAACCTCGCCCGCTTTCTACAGTCTTCGATTACGTGAAAGCCACCTCGGCCAAGCCACGCCAAGCCACCATCTTATGGATCAGACGACAAGTCAATGAGCTCAACGTCTGGCGACTCCTTGCTCGTTCCCGTGCCTCGCTGAAACTGCGCCCGCTGGGCTATGGCATACTTTCGGCGATCTTCCTCTCCCATGAACTGATCCACGGAAACAATGGTCTCGGGTCCGCTAACCACGATGCCTTCAAACGAACCCCTCTGCAGTGCGTCTCGCGAGGAGGACGGGGTGGTGGAGGAGATGGGCGGCGTGTCGATGCCGCCGTCTGAATCATCGTAATGCGTATAGAGTCCGGCTGCCGTCTTTCGCCGTGCCGAGAACATGCCGTCAATGCGGTCAGGGGGCCTGACAACGCTCCTCGTATGACCGAGCGTCGTGCCCCGAGACATGCCCTTGGCTGAGGCCGCCCTTCGTGCCTCTTGTGCAGGAATAAAACTCTCTGGAATCACATTGAGATCGTCTCCCTGCCTCTCAGCCTTCTCAACCGCTTCCCTTGCGGTAGTGTTGGTATCGGCAGCGGCAGCGTCGGCCCTCGGCCCTCCCCAGGTCCTCTGGCCAGCGGTGAATATGCCGTACACCATGTAGTACCAGTTGAAGAAGGGGTTCAGGACAAACATGAGCGGGTACAGCCATATCTTGAACCGTCGGAGCTTGGCCCCAAAGTAGATCATGAGCAGCCAGTTGAGCCCGAGCGAGACGCCAATGAAGCCAACCGGCAGGTCCTTGACTGTTGCAACCGTCGATACCAACGCCAGGACCATAATAAAAAAGAGAAGCGCAGTCGTTCGGATCGTGTTCTGCATGAAGCGGACAATGACCAGCAGCGGATACCGTTTCCACAACCGCCAGTCTGTGAGCATGCACACCTCGTTGGTGATGAAGCCGAGAAACCATCGCCTCCGCTGCTTAATAAGGGAGCGGTAGGTCTGCACAGCTTCGGTTTTGCAGAATGCCGACGTGCACATCTGGATCTGATATCGCTGCTTTGCGCCAATCATGAAGAGGTGGGTGAGCCATCGGTCCTCCCCCAGGTGGCACTTTGCAAAGTCAAACAGGTCCTCGCACTGCTCCGCCTTGTCGGCGAAATAATACTTGGCCATCCTCCTGAACGCGGAAAAGCGAAGCATGGTGAGGGCGCCGGGGAGGCACGTCACCGAACCGCAGCCGGATTCCACTGTGCGCTCGAACAGCTGGCCGTGGATGTATTCAATGTCCTGGAGCAGCGTGATGATGCTGTGCTTCCGCGTGGTCGACGTGATGACGCCAGTCATTGCCAGCATGTTTCTAGAATTGCCGGGACTTAGCTCCATGTCATATACAAAGTTTTGCAGGCAGACTTTGTCCAGTATGCAGTCCGAGTCGATGAAGAGGATGAAGAGATTGTCGTTCATCTTGAGGTATTGCTCGTACACTCGGTCAATGAGCTTGAACGTCGACTTCTGGCAGTGTCTCTTGCCACCATGGGGGAATCGTGATATCGTGATGCGGGCCTCCTTGTATGTGACATCGATGCTCGTCGGGTAAGACTCCATGGTCAGAGGAACGCCCAGCTTCTCGATCGTGTTGAGGTAGAGCTCGTCCTCCTGATCTCCGTCAAAGGAGAGGAAGACGTGGATGCAAGCGGCGGGATAATCGCAGTCGACCACCGAGTTGATGGCCGTGATGAGCACATCAGGCTCTTCCTTGTAGCATGGCATGACAATCACGACTTTGGGGGCGGTAACGTCGTCGAGCACCTGCTTCATGCGCTTTGTGCGTCCGAGCTGATTGGTGACGAGTTGGTAGACGCAGAACAGCCAGGGCACCGTCAAGAGAATGGAAAAGCTCCAAAAGGCGAACCACTGGAGAACGGAGACGACATCCTCTGGCCAGTACTTGGTGACTTGGCTCGGAAGTGGTAGCGTCACTATCATGATAGGGAGGAAGATGGCCCTGCGAAAGATGAGCATCGGCAAGCAAATCCCACAGCGTTAGCCGTATAAGCGGGAGACGTACCTGAAGGCTACAAATGCTATGCCAACAACGACGCAGAGGACATTGATGGACCAATGTTCAGCCTTTCGAAATGCCTTGTACAAGCAATAGAGGAACGCAGCGAGCCAGAGAAACCATTCTAGCAGCGCCATTATCATGACCACTCCAACGATGGCAGTGTAAACAATCTAAGATGCCGTCACCAAGCTTCAATTAGCCAGCCATTCGGTACCTATCTTGAAGCCATAGACAAGCGAGGGTCAACTTACATCTTTGACGGGCCATTCCGGCCTATCAGGATCGATCGCCATGTCGCCCTTCCAAGTATAACCAGTAAATTCGAGAGAGATGTAGTTGCTAGTGGTGAAGATGGGCCGTTAATCTCAACACCACCTAGGGAGGCGGCGAGATGTAAATCGATATATGACTGCTGTGAATCCTCCCATAACCGAAACACGAATACACGCCAAACACAGGTGACACAGTCTATCCCCCGAAAAAGAAAAAATAGAGAAAGCAGAACAAATCAATCAGAACAATGCGAGATATCGAATAGAAATGATTGGGTCTTGGAACCAATCAGGTACAAAAGCCTCGCAATGTGAGATGAAAGCAATAGAGCCGGTATCTGTCGTGTCACGCTGCGGCTGTGACAAAATCTGAAATCGCACAGCAGCGCCCTTGGCGCCAAACGGAAGACGGAGGACAAGAAGGCTGAGAATGAAGATGAAGAAGCAGAGGGAGGAGGAGGAGGGGAGAAGGAGGGAAAAGCAGTAGATCCGGCTCAACTGTCAACGTCCAACAACATCCCCCCCGTCGTCTCTTGCTCCAAAGGCAGCAGCAAGTCCGGTTTTACACGGCAAGTTATCGAGCAGAAGCAAAAAGTAGAAGGAAGCAGAAGTGCAAAAGTGCAAATTGCAAAACCGCAACCCAAAGATGAACAAGAAGGAAGAAGAGATAGAAAAGAAGAAGAAAAAGAATCGCCTTTGCACACACACACTCAATCTGCCGTTTGAGAGGGAAGCGGCAAGAGATGCGCACCACCACCTGCTCGATTTGGTCGTCGCGGCTAACGGGCAAAAAAAAGACGTCCTTTCCAGTTTGTCTCTCCCCAATTATTGGATGTCGTGACATAAAAAGGAATCGATGCCACCTTTTTTTACTTTTTCTCTCTCTTAAACCCCTTTCACCCAAGGCTGTGCGTGAGTGTGTGAGCTGTGTCAAGACGTGTGGTGTGCGTGCGTGTGTGTTTGCGTGTGTGTTCAGTTGTTGGCATCTACCTTCTTAAGATACCTCATGGATGTAAGACCCCCAGAAGGGCTTTTGAACAAATACAGCAGGTCGGTCGGCCGGCACAGCTGCGCTTTTGCACTCGTCATGACGGCCCAAATATGGAACCTTGCATGCATGCACCAGCACGACACGCCTGATTGGGCGGCAGCAGCTGCTGGCTTCAGTCAGTGTCTTTTGGTGTGTCTCGGTGCTCGGTGGAACGTGGAACGTGGATGGAGAGAGAATGCAAAAGAAGCAAGAAAGTGTGTATCGCGGGAGACGAAGAGAGGGTAAATAACAGAACACCTCCTACATATACATATCCACAAAGAGAGAGAGAGAGAGAGAGATAATGGATGAGAAAATTACTCTGACTACCTATTGAGACGCAGGCGGCGGTTGGGTCTAACCGGCGATACGAACTGCAGCGTACGGATCACCATCTCGCATTGGTGGGAGCAGCACGATGATACCCTCTATTTTCTTCGTAGCACCGCTCCCTAATGCAGAGCTCGGGCCCATGTCAACATAAATAGCAACACGATATTATTTGCTTGTTCTTGCTTGCCAGCCCCAAGCGAGCCACCTCCGATGATCAGTATGTGGTGGCAACGAATGCTTGTAAATGGCCAGAATCGCACAGGTGCTTGCTTCCCATTCAAGGGTTTGCAGTCCCCAGCCCCTTGCATTTGATCCCCTCCTCCCACAACGTTCAGGATCGGGATACAACAACTACCTTGCTACCTAGGTGGTGATGTGTGGTCCATGCAAGGTACATCATCTTCTGCTTCTGATGACCCTGGTGCCACCGCGGTGTCTATCACGCAACTTGCCCTCACCAAGCCCCCTCAATAACCACCGTGCCAGTCCTACCACTCAAATCATCTCCTTTGCTGGCATTTTTCATTTCCCAAATTCCGGCAGTAGATTGCATCAATAGCCTTGAAGGTAAAATCGTCGGTGATTGTTGCAAAACAGCCGTTGCTTCTTCCTTCTGCAGTGGCAAACCGTACGAGAAAAATACCTCCAGTCCGAATGCATTGGCCTGACCAAATGGACTCCGGCGTCTCGTGCCAGAGGGTATGCATATAGCAAGGCAAGTCATGCTTCCATCTTCCCTGCTGAGTTGCGCATATCGCTCTCATCGTCAGGGGGCGGCGTGCTTGCTGCTGAGATGCAATGACTGCACCCAACAACTTACAGCATCTTGCTTCCTCCCAAGCGACTATAGGCTTGTGTACCTATAATGGGAAGGCTCGCTGTTGTCTGATGTCCAGATCTAGTAGCATCGTGTGCAGCCCTATTGATCGGCTGACATTATGACACTACGCTTCTACCAATCCACATCGCTGAGCTGCAGCTTCCGAACACGCTGGCCCTTGTTCGGTTTGTCTACCCGGTTGTGGTAGAACGTTGTCGGCCGGTCATTGACTACCATCAGGCATGTTAGTGAGTTTACGTGCAAGAAGGGCCAGGGTCGAGAGGGTAGGCTGGTGCACTCACCGTCTTGGTCATCACTCTGTTGGAGGTCATAGTTCAGAACAAGGTTCTTGATTCGCTGCTGTTCTTCTCTCTCTGCTTGCTGCTGTGTCTTCATAGCGATTGCAAATGTCGAGTCCGAAGGTAGTTCGACGGTCCGAGTCTGATGGCTGCGTCAGCTTTCACCACCAGAGAAGGTTGTATAAACAAGGGGGCAGTGACAGTAACATACCTGTTGCCGGTTGCCTCTTTTCGTCATCAGTGAGAATGCCATTTTGCCATTCTGCTGCGTCTCCCCAGTGCCGGTAGACATGGACGGTTCGCGGTTTCTCGACCGCACGGGCAGCGGCACGTCAAACAGCTGTTTGCGCTCAAACTTGCGTGATTCAAGGCTCTCTGCCATCATCTTTGCGTATTCTCGTTCAAACTCGGCTTCGTCTTCGGGATCCACAGCTTCTTCTTGTCTGGTGACGATGATGGCCTCTTCGTATTCGCTTTCGTGGGCAGAGACATTGTCACCATCCTGTCAAATTTGTAGTGTTAGTAAAACTGTCCAACGAGGCTTGTTCGAGGGCGGTGCTATGCCGTACCTCCGCTTCCTCTTCTTCCTCGGAAGCGCTTTCATCGTCACCGTCGCCATCGGCTTCTACGTCATCCATATCACCGTTGTCATCCTCGGAAGAGGCGCCACTTGTAGCGTCGTCTGCTTCCGCAACTTTGTCCACTCCCGCAGTCTTCTGGTCCTGAGCAATGGCAAGCTGGAAAGCCTTGGTCGCCTCCTCGATGTCGTCTACAAACTTCCATTGAGGCCTCGTCAGTGCAAAGGTATCATGCACAAGAAACTCAATGTCCAGCGGCAGGGGCGCTTTGGTATGGACGTAATACTGACGACGTGATGGGTTAGCCTCACACGCGATTGCAGCACATCCCAATTGACTTGACTTGACTCACCTGGAAGAATGAGAGGAAGTAGTCGAGCTTCTTCCCAGCAGCACCTCGGTTGAAAAACATGCCACAGGTTTCCAGCATGATGGAAATGAGGCGAATCCGGAAGAAGTCGTCCGGCGGATCAAAAGCGTTATACTTGCCCAGAACAGGTGGTCCGCCTGCAAAAATGTTAGAATCGGGGACGAGAAGCTGTGGTCGGTTTGCCTGCAGCAAGGATAAAAGGGTGGTGAGTCTCACTATAACCAAACAGCAAAATCTTGTACATGGTGTCAAAGATGACCGGATGCTCCAACATGCGGTAGTTGTAGAGCTCGCCAAGGTATTTGACCTCGGCAACGCGGCGCTGGGAGAACCTGAAGTCGTTCTGCTCTAGCCCGAAGCAAATGGACTCTACAACGTTATCCACGACTCTGACAACAAAGTGTGGGTGATGACGGTAGAGAGCGCTCAGGAGAATGCCGAGGAGATGGATGTTTCCATATTTCACTTTGCCAGGCTTAGAAAAGACCTTTTCGAGAATGGCAACGACCTGAGGTTGATAATGACATCTGTTAGCGGAAACAGAGGACATACAAAATTTGCAACACACGAATGTAGCAAGGCCTTGACGGAAAAAAAGCAAGGAGCGCTTACCTCTGCTTCTTCCCAGTGAAGTCTGCGAATCTGCTTAAGAATCTTGCTATAATTCCGTTTAGTCATGTCGCCATATATCAGCTTCCGGATAAAGAGCTCCATCGGAGTCCTTTCTTTCTGCTCAATTGCAGGCCGTTCTGGAGGATCAACGAAGTACACGGCGTTGTCAATGAGCATCCTCTCCGGCTGGCCAATATGCTGCACAGACTTCTTCCGCTGCAGCGTCTCCAGAAAACTGGCCATTCTCGGCGCTGTTTCAGGGTTCCTGAGAAGATAGCGGCCACAATTTTCGATCAAGTTGCACAAAATCTCAATGTTCATGCGAGAAAAGTCGTCGAGGCTGACCTTGAGGCAGTGGAAAACAACGTGCTCAGGGACTACTCCAAACTTGGTGAGCTCTGCCAGGTATCGAATGTTGCTGAGTCGGACCTGGCCCAGAAAATCCTTTTCCTTGCGGCGCTGCAAGCTACGAAACTCGGCATCGAGATAGTCGACTAATCCCTTGGGGACATCGGGCATATATCTGCCCAGTGTGGCAACCAGACGGGCCCAGGACGGCAGCAAATCGCTCCGTCCCTTTGGGACCTCCGTCAGCGCCTTGACCAGTCGGTTGCGCGACGCCTTGGAGTTGAGAAAGCAAAAGTCAATGGCCGTCTGGTCGATGATCTCCTTGTTGGTCAGGTCGGGCAGGCGAGCCAAAAGGGCATCTACCTGGGCTCCAATGGTCTTGTTCGCAATGGCCATTGACTGATCGTCAATTGGCTCTGGGGCTTTTGCAGCTTCTGCGCCCTCGGTACTAGATTCGGGCTTCTTGGCATTCTGCTCCTCAGTCTCCTGCTTCTTCTTCTTGCCGTCCTCGAGAAGGATGGCCGGGACCTTTCCTTTGAGGTCCACCAGATTTTCGTAGAAGCGGCGTTCGTCTTCATCTTCCCAGATGCCGGCACCATCAGCCATGGATCGTAGGTAGTCGCCAGTCTTGACCAAGCCGATGGTGCTGTTTGAGGCTGCAAGAGGATCGTTGGAGTCTTTCAGGTTGGGCATTTCGGCGCCAATAACATCGGCTATGACCTGAGCATTGGCAACAAGCCTATCCTGAGCCTTGACTTGCTTCTCGTAGTTTGCTTGCCTATCTTCAAAGACTTCTCCGGACTTGACATAGGCCTCAGCGTTACGCCGGGCTTGGGAGTGAATCGACTTTTGATCGCGCACAATGTGATTGGCGACATCGTCAAAGTATTTCTTGAGGACTTCCTTGAATTTTTCGGCCAGTTCGGGGGGAGTAAACGGTTGATCTTCGACGGAGGATTCTGCGGTCTCTTCAGGGGTCGACGAGGCTTCGTCTTCTCCAGACTTGCGGCTTTCAGGCGTAGTAGTTCGAACTCCCAAGATATCCCAGCTGAAAGCCTTGACGAAGATGACGAGCAGCGGCAGGTTGGCGTGCTCCCTGTCGTGGCCGAGTAAATCTTTCAAAACCTCGAGCGGGAACGGGTCTGCAGAGGCGCCAGGCTTGGAGTTGCTTCGAGTCTTGAGCTCGACTGACTTGCCGGTAGCGCCTTTGGTGGCATCGTCTGGCTTGGTGGCATCGTCCAGGGTCCGTAGCACGCCGACGAGCCAGAGCTCGGTAATGACCCTGAGGAGAGCACGCTGGCGGGTGATGCGCTCCTTTTCCTCCTTCTCGCGCACTTCGGCAGCCAAGGTCTTGAGAACGCTCTTGTCGGGTGTGGCCATGCCCTTGCCGAGCAGCCAGGTGAGATACTCGGTAAACTCGGCAGGGCCGAAGCGTTGGTGGAGAGCGCTCACGATCTCGACGGCGGCATCAATTTCCCCGGGGGTCTTGAGGCGACAGAGGCCCTCATAGCAGGCGGAAATGATCTCGGATAGGTACTTGTGCAGGCTCAGGGTTCGAATCTCTTGCAGGAACGTCGAGAGGGTTGCGGCGCTGATGGCGGTCCGGAGACGCTTGATGAAGGCTGTGTTCTTCTTGAGCGACGAGTCAAGCGAGCTGCTGACGTTGATGAGCCCTTGAGGTGGAGGGGTTAGCCATTAGATGAGCAACCGAGCATGATTTTTCGAAGCATATATAGACATATGGATATATATGTATGTATATATATATGTCCATTCTCCTCCATACCTTTGTCGCCCTCCCAGGCCTTTTCATTCAGAGCCCGAAGCTCGCCTAGAATCCACCGTTAGCTCCCATATCCAAAGCCGTCGGCAGGATCGCAAAGAGCAGCGTCAAGACGTACGCTTCCTTGCGCGGTCCATGGCAACCCGCGGGGTGAGTCTGGATTGCGACAGCGGAGTGTGGTCGAGGCACTACATTCGAGCGCGGCGCTGCACTGCTAAGGGATGTACTGCCCTGGAACACGGCACTGTGGTTGAGCGAGTCGAGCGAGCAGCATCGGTGCGTCCGAGGGAGCGAGTCGGACAGAAGTCGTGGAGGTTCGTTTTCTTCGTTGTTGCGCGATCGGTCAAGGAAGTATGTAAAAGGCGAAAGAGAGACAAAAGACCAAAGCTTTGGGGGTCCTTTTGCGCCACAAGATTGACGCAAGGCTAAGGTCAAGGCTATAGATGTGGATGTGGAATGGAGTGCATGGCCAGGGTCGGAGGCTGTTGTTACTGCTGCTGCACTGATTTTCTGATGGGCGGCTACCGGAACAACGAGACGGCGAAACGGGGCTTGGCCTAGGCCGACCGATAGGTACTACAGAGCACAGGGCCAGTGTTAAAAGGTACCTACCTAGAGGAAGGGATGTGCGAGCCAATCAAGTCGACATTTCACATTGAGCAGTTCAAGATGATTCAGAGCTCATCGCGAGAAAGGGCAGAGGCTCTCAGGTTGACGAGTATCAAGCAATTGATTCAACAGTGTTGCTCCAATCATGCACAGTCATGCTTTCAAGATAAATTTTCTACCGCCGATAGCAATTGGATGCAGTTGACACATAAAAGCCCATGGGAAATGACGTGACCTAGGGTAAGAGTGCTAAAATACTTATCTAGTAGAGCCGAAGGTCTCACTTCTACTGATACAAAGCACGTTATCCAGTTCATTGCTTCGAGACATACAATCTATTATTGCAGACAGTACTCATTGCTCAACATTCCATTGCTTTTGCCAGTGTAAACAGAGAGACTGAGAGAATACACTACTCTCTCACTCAAATGATTCCAACATGCTCCCAAACTTCCTTTCCTTCCCGCTATGCATATACATAATCATTTAGACCGGTGTCTTCCCCCATCACCCCTTCTGAGGCTCTCACGAGTGTAGAGCATGAGCTGCGAGCAACGAGGCGCAGTTACCGCCATGCTGGCACTGCAACGGGTTGTTCGGTGTTAAAAGATGCGGAATCTCTCGTGGCCGCCTTCGCCAGGCACAGCGCCTCCGTGGTCACCCTCACCACCCACAGCACCGGCACCCTCAGCATGCGGCGGGTTGGGATAGTAAAAGGCAGAAACCGCGACGGCCACGTACAGCGTCACCAGGAGGAAGCCCTCAAGGTAGTTGCTCTTCTGATCCTGCAAGAAGCGACCGACGGTCAAGATGGCAAGGATGAGCATGACCAGGTCGAAGATGCCAAACTCCAGATCCAGGAGCTTGCCGCGGCCCCAAGCGACAATGACGACCAGGGGCGCGTTGAAGAGGGCGGTCTGAAGGGTGGCGCCCAAGACGTGAGACAGGGCAAAGTTCATCTGGTTGTCCCACGCTTCGTCAATGGCCGTGATGTGCTCGGCGAACTTTTCAACCAGCGGAACCAGGATAAGACCCATGAAGGCATCGGACACCTTTGACTTTTCGATGATGTGTTCAATCTGCAACACGAGGGTGATGGCAATCAAGGTGACGAGGGTAACGGCGATGGTCAATGCGATGATGCACTCGGTCATGGTGAGCTTGTCCTTGGCGGCGTCCTTATGGCCGTCACGGTCGCGCTCCTCATCCATCTCGAAGATGGCGTGGTAGATACCATGGTGGGTTCGGGCCTGGAAGAAGACATAGACGCAGTACGCGATGATGAGGAGGACGGAGACGATGCGCGAGATGCTCAGTGTCTTATGAGAAATTTCCGCGGTCGTCAGCGTGCTGTCGTCAGGGAGGCCGTGGGAGAAGACGGTGGGAATAGCCAGCCCGACACCGCTGCGATCACTGGTAAGCTGGTGTACATCAAAGTCAAGCATGGAAGGAGAATCCATCTCCCGTCGCTCGACGAGGCGGGTTGGGGGGAGATACATACGCCGTAAGGAGCAAACCGCTACCGGCCTCACTGATGGTATCGCTAAAGGTCTGCTCTTCGTGATAGATGCCTCCGACGAAGAAGCAGAAGCCCAGACAGAGCAGCATGGTGGCCAGAATCGAACCGAGGATGGCGGCTTTGATGACGAGGAATTGGTTCATGGAGAGCAGGACCATGAAGAGGATGATTTCGACAATGGAGCCAACCGTCGTCTCGATGAGCACGCCAAAGACATGGGGGACTTTACGGGCAAACTCTTGACCAGCGAATCCGATGAGGTTGGCACAGGGTGCCATGGCGATGTAGGAGAGAATGAAGATGAGGGTGTGATCTTCAGGCAGGGTGTCTAGACGCAAGGCAAAGCGGATTTTGATAGTCGACAATCAGCAAGTCTGGCCGCATTGAAGCAATCGAACATGGCACCAATTCCCGGGCATGCGGTGCCCTTGCTGCATCGCAAAGGATTCTTGACAGCTTCACGGAGAGGTCAAACAACTTACATCGAACAGCCAATGCGACGGGAACAATGGGCCAGAGCACATTGATGGCGGCGCTGGCCTTGCAAGAGGAGCGGAAGCAGATGCGCAAAAAGTGCCATGGGTGAATGCCGCCGCGGCCGCTCTCGCCGGAGGACTTGATTCTGAAGAGCTTCATGCCGTGGCCTTTTTCGCTTCGCCAGCGGGTGCGCTTGTACTCGTGGCTGGTGGACGGGCGTGGGAGCTGCTCTCGATCAGAATCGCGCTCTCGCTCTCGATGACGCTCTCTATCACGGTCACGATTCCGCTCTCGCTCTCGATCACGCTGGCGTTGTCGGTCTCTGTCTCTGTCTCTGTCTCTGTCTCGATCTCGCTCTCGCTCTCGATCACGAGAGCCGTAGGTCTTGTCGTAAGCTGGGCCGGGCTCGAGGTCGTCGTTGTTGACGAGGCTTCGCTGCTGGCCGTGATGCTGCGAGCCGAGGCGGCGATGACTTGGGCTAGCCATCGCAGCGAGCCTGAATCAGTCGAATCAAGCCGGATCGAAGCGAGCTCTGATTCAAGTGGGGCCCGTGTCTCTCTCTCCTGTCTGAAACCTGATGCTACGCAAGCTCCAGGTGCCCCCAAAAGGGTGTGTGGGAGGGAGGGAGGGAGCCCGGACAGGAGCGGCTACCTGCAATATCGACTAGCAACAGCAAGGCAGCACGATGTTATGCGGAGGGCAGCTTGGCGCCTGGGGGCGTGGGAGGGCTGCTACTAGTACAAGTAATGAACAAGACGCAGAAGAGGAGCTAGAGATCGTCTGTCTCTGATAACCCTGCATGCTTCAGCTCTGGGCAGCGGGCGCTTCTAATAAATCTTCTCTGGCTTCACGAGCGTCGTGGCGCAGGGCTTCACGCCCGGGGGGGGGGTCGATGGGGGGGCCCTCGACGACGTGGCATGCTCCAGATGGCCCCCGACGGCCTTTTGCCAGGCTCCGGGGAGAGCATCTCTGCAGATGCCGGGCCTGGGAATAGTCTCGACTGGCAACCACTCAGGGAGGCGTCAGCTGGGATTCGACGGATCTTGTTGCCGCGGGGGGGCCAATGCCGGAAAACAGAAGAGGCTGGCTGGCGGGCGAGGAGCAATAGTAAACGCAGAGCTGACAGCCAACTGGTGAGTGAGGGCCAGCATTTCCAGGGTTCCGGCCCTGCAAAATGTCGGTGGCCGGCTTCACGGAACAGAACCGTCCAACGAGAGTCCGTGGTGCAAAGACCCAGCGTCAGGCTGCTCGCACTTTGTCCCTGTAAGGATCATGTACAGTACGAGCGCTCCATCTGCATGCATGGATGATGGAGAGAGTGTCTGCCGCTCGATACTATTACCCATGCTCGCTGAGGTGGGGATGGTACACACGGGCTCAGCTTTTGGCTGCGAGTGGATGGAGCAGGAAGAAGATGGAAATCATAGAAAGTAATACAGTAGATATTGCTCTGGAGGGGTGATTGATGCGAGAGACGCAACAAACGGCACACGGGACACAGCATGAACAGTATGAGAGTTTGCATGCCGTGATGGTGAATGAGCGGAGTCGCCGACGGCAAGATGCTTCTCTTGCTGCTGAATTGGTTTGTTGAGGTAACACATAGGGCACAAGGTCGTAAAATCTCATCGCATCATCAGCAGTCAGGCCTTGGGCTTCTAGAACGTGTGGACATGTCAGCCTCAAGCCATGAATACTGTACCTCGAGTCGTCAACATCTGCTGCTCAACCGCAAGCCCTCTTGGAAGGCGGTTAATCAAACGGAGACGAGAGCGCCAATTGACTCTTGTATGTATGTACAGTAATACTCGTACCAGATCGCCGAGCAGGTTGCCTGACTCGTCCTGCTTACCTGGATACCTAGGTATCTCGATACAGTATTAAGAGTCGAGCACAAAACAAGCAAGAGTATGGGCCTCTCAGGGGAGCCACAGTAGAACGAAACAAAAAAGCAACTTTCTCACCCATCCAACGTTTCTTGTTCTGCATATCCTCATTTGTTTGTCCTCCCCCCCTCGCCGTTGCATGATACGAGCAAAGCAATCATCGAGGATTACGAAGCGCTGAAATACAATACGACGCAGTTGGCTGGGCTGAGAAGAAATCCAAGCCAATTGCTTCGAAACCAACCCTCTCCCCCCCTGGAGAGTCAGTCACCACCCCTGGAAAGAAACAAAAGAGCTTAACACAAACAAGCATGCCTTTAGCGCCCACCCCGTCGGTTGGCTGCCTCGGCGCTATTCGTGCCTTAATTCGCAGCTCTAATTTTACCTCCCGCCCTTGGGCTCGTCTTCTCTACTCGCTCTTGCTGGGGGTGTGATGCGACTGGAATGCGGCGCGCTAATAATGAGCGGCGGCAGGAAAACCTGCTCAGCGCCGGTGGGTGACGTCTCGTCTTGTCAGAGAGAATGCAACATCAGGATGTTGAATTGACAGGGGGGAGTCCGGTGGTGTCTGCATCTTTGCATCTCTACATCTCTGCATCTCTGCAGTCTTGCGTCTTCTAAGGCAAGGTACTCAAGGTTGTCATCATGTTGATGAAGCAAGGCTACACTCCTAATACTAGCTGTTGCCAGGCCCTCTGCCATTCATGAAGCCTAAGTATCTCCTGTATGTCTTCTGCTTCTCTTTTTTGTTTGGTTTTAAATCGTCTGGAAGCTCTCCCAAATCTCAAGTACCTTGGTATGATGTGAAAATGATGACCCCTGATCGCACAATTGCGAACCAAAGCTGTGGTTACATTGTAGGCCCGCCCACGCAGCAAATGCAAAACCCGTCACTCTTTGCCGTCCCCCTTTTACTTCGTCCAAACTACAGCGCTCATGGCGATGGAGACGGCTCAACGGCATGGAACCCATCCAGAGTCACCGTCACAGCACCAGCTTGAACAAGCTAAACAAGACAAAAAGTTAGTCATCTGGCAACGCAAGAGGGAGCTGACCGGGCGGGCATGAGAGGGAAACCTACAGCACGGGACAAGTCGTCTATCAAATCGCTGGCATCTTCGATACCGACACACAGCCGGATAATATCCTCGGGCATCTGCCGTTCTGCCCGCGTCTTGGCGTCGATGCTGGCGTGGCTCATCTGGCAAGGCATGCTAATCAGGCTGTTGACGCACCCAAAGCTGACGCTGATGGTCCACAGACGGGTCGCCTCGACGATGCGCTGCGAGATGGCCGGGTCACCCGTCTCAAACGACAAAACCGCTCCGGCTCCTCTCGCAGTAGCCCAATGCAGGTCATACTGCGGGTGAGACTTGAGACCAGGGTATCGCACTCGGAACCCATGTGCTTCCAGGAACTCGGCAATTGCTTGGGCATTGGCCTGCTGCTTTTCCATGCGGATGGCCAGCGTCTTCACTCCCCTCATAAGGAGGAAGGAGTCGTTGGGCGACAGCCCGCAGCCCGTTGAGTTGATTGTAAAGTATAGTTTGTCGCCAATTGCCGCATCGTTGCAGGCAATCACACCGGCCATGATGTCGTGGTGGCCAGACAGGTATTTGGTTCCCGACTCATACACAATGTCCGCACCGACGTCGAGAGGGTTGAAGAGCATGGGGGAGAGCATCGTGTTGTCAACCACCACGAGCGCCTTTTCGTTGACCTCGTGCGCTAGCCGCGCGATTGATGGGATATCCACGATCTTGATGAGAGGATTTGTAGGGGTCTCGAGAAGAACCATGGTCGTCTTTTCTGACAAGCGCTCCTTTACCGCATTGACATCTGTCGTGTCAACGTGGTGCACGACAATCTGCTGGTTGGTCGCCAGATATGTGAGCAATCGGTGCGTGCCGCCGTAGAGGTCGTCGCCCGTGATGACCTCGTCGCCAGGACGCAGGAGTCGCGAGATGACGTCGAGGGCGCCCATTCCGGAGCTGACAGCCAGCGCCCTGTTGGCATTCATAATCTTGGCCAGGTGACGCTCGAGGTGAGTGCGTGTAGGGTTGCCGGATCTCGTATAGTCGTACTCCTGCTGGCCACCGCTGGCCGAGGTCTGCTTGAACGTCGCAGACTGGTAGATGGGCGTGCTGGAAGCGCCATACTGGTCTTTGCCCTCGGTATAGACAAGCTCTGTCGCGAGAGCATAGCGACGCCGTCCGTTTCGAGGGCTCGATGGCGCGGGTGATGGTGGGAGGTTGTGGCCGTCGAGGTCGAGACGCTGGAGGGGACTGGCAGACTTGCCGGGTTGGCCGTCGGCAAAGGGGGCTGCCATGTTGGAGGATATATGAGTATAAAGGATAGGATAAATCGGGTAGAGAGGACTGCAATGTCGTCTGCCCAGCTGTGGTGGTTCGTTTGACGACTACAGCATACACTGTGCAGTTTCCCGTACAGCCCGACAGCAATGCCCAGTATGAGAGAATTGGGGTTGATGGGTTATGTATGAAGAGGACTCCAACAAGTCGCCAAGCCGATGGAAGATGGGAATGCAATTGATGATTCGAGGGTTGCACTCTTTTCGAAATAAAGCGAGATGGAGAGGAAGAGGATGAATCGACGAGGCAAAAGTCAAACAAGATCAGGATGCTTCAGCAACAAGCAAGCCAGCATCGGCGCTGTGGGGGAGGCAATTGGCCCAACCGGTCAAGTCGCAATCATCTGGAGAATGACAAGTAGAGGGGCTGTTGTTGCTCCATCCGGCATAGCGCTGCGATACCGGCAGCCCGACCCGCGCAAGCACAAATCACACCATCGGCATTTTTTCTGGGGGTGGGCATTCTGCCGCGCTTTACCCGAGGTCCCTATCAATACGTACCAGAGTTGAATTGCGGAGGAGTGAGTCAGCACTGGATCTCGTCAACCAGCTGGAGCTTCTTACTGGGGTATCAGCGCTAAAGCAGTGAAGTACTAGAGGTTGAACGATGCTGTTTGTGCTCTCGCATAATGATTGGTTAAAGCAAATCAAATATCAATTGCGCTGCTTGTTGTGTAAATCCATGTAGCCATATTCAATTCTAATCTCTACCTGAATATAGTGGTTGTATGTATATGGACCGTATATACCGACTGTCCGTAAGTAGTAGGTAGGTATGGTTCCCGCCAGTTGCTCCTCTTAGCCGGCATGGGCCACAATCTCGCTCACCAACTCGCCCTTTTCCTCGCTGTAGTACGAGCAGATCTGAGAAGGCAGCGGCACCTCCTTGTAGTCGTCGTCAGGTCCGGCCAGGATGTTCAGGTTGATACCGTCGCTCTTGCTGGTGAAGAGCTTGGTGGTTGTGCTCTCTTTGCTGAGGTAGACCTGCGCGCTGTCGACCTGGTCGAGCATGACGGTTGGCACCGTGCCGAGCACCTGGAGCGCAAAGTTGTTCGCCTTGACCACGTCCACCGTGGAGACGAGAGAGTCGACAACGAGAGACAGCCGCGTCGAGTTCTCGACAGTGACTTGGTTCGCCTTGCCCTTGATAATGACCGTGGTGTTGTTGCACCTGCTGATCAGCACGGAGTGGGTGATGGATGCCTCAATCTCCACGGGCTGTGCCTCTTTCTCAAAGTTTTCCTGCGGTTCTTGAGTCAGCGCACAACAATCTCGCCGCGTCCGTTGCCAGGTTTACATACCACAGTCCACTTGTTGGCCTCGAGAACCTTCCTGGCGGGCTTCTTGGCCCTCATGCTCTCAGGCTTGGGCTTCTTGCCGGGAACGGGGCTCTTTGCTCTGGCGCCGTCCGAGACTGTGGATCCTGCGCGCAGAGCCGGGTTCTTGTGCGTCATCTCCGACCTGTCCACCTTACGCAGGCCCTTGGTGACATCCTCACCTCGGTTGAGCTCGGAAAACACGGCCCCGAAGCCCCCAGCAGGCGCTCCCGCAGATGGCTTTGCGGAATCAGATCCAATGTCCAGCACAGGAGCCGGGCCCGGCGGCGGAGGCGGGGGAGGGGGCGGGGGAGCGCCGCCGGCAGAAGGGCCGGCAATGGCAGCGGGCCGCTGTGTTTCTTTGCTGGAATCCAGCGATTTCGCAACTTCTTCGGCAGGCTCTCCTCGGGGGTTCCAGGCCACGCCTGACGGGTGATGCTGCTTGATGTAGTCGCCGAGGTCATGGAAGATCTGGTAGAATGCTTGCACCCACTCCACCTGTCTGGGATCGCTGTAGCACACAACATGGTTAGCTGCTTGTTCATCATTCCTGGCCCGGAAATTGTAGGCGCATACTTGTCCTTCTGCTCCTTGAGCACCCTGTTGCCAAAGAACTGCGCAGCGCTCAAGGACTCTTCAACATGGTTGTAAGGGCGGCGGTCAATGGTCACCCAGCCCAGAACCATGATTCCATCCGCAACAGCGCTCAAGTTGCTATACATTGGATCGGGTCGGTTGTTCTCCTTGATCTCGGTCGCGGCCATGAGTGCTTCCGTGATGGGCTTCAGCAGGTTCTGGTAGACGACTAGGCTTGATCCAGAGGTCGACGGCTTCGCGGCCTTGGAAGCGATGAGCAGGAACTTGCGCTGTTCCTGAAAGCCCCTGAGAACCTCGGCGGCCTGCATAGTAGCGCAACAAGGTTAGCTCTCCTGTTTTTGTCGTGTCAGGTTGTTGAGGAGGAAGAAACAGACTTGCTGGGCAACAGCCCCTCCCAGCTGGTTGCTGAGCTTGACATACTTGTCGAGGCTGGTGTTGAGGAAATTGTCGAAATCCTCTATCGATTCGGGCAGCGCCTCCTGAGGCTCCTCGAGTGCCGGGGGTGGTGGTGCCGCAGCCGGTTCCGATGCGGCCGTCGCAGTCTGTCCGAGGCCGGGGACATCTTTGGGAAGCTCCGTTGACGACGCGATGTCCTCGAGGCGTGATGTTGCGGCTTCAAGTCTGCCAGAATATCAGCCAAGCTGGAGGACCATCGGGGGGGATGACGGACGTTGCAAGTTACCTACCGTTTGATGAGGGTTGTAAGATTATGCATGTTGTTTGGGGCAGCCATGGCGGCGGTTGTTGAACAAACAGGGTTCGCGAATGCGATTAGGAGGGCTATGCGGCAGCTTGCTGTGGATGTTGGACAGGAGGAAAGAAACGCATGAGGATATTACGAGTACGTTGTTCGTGGCCGCAACTGACAGTGACGAACTCCTGGCCCAGCAGTAGCTTAAGTACGCGATAGCTTGCTGATTGGCGGCACCGCCTAAATCATTGCCTGAAACTCCTTTGGAGGGGTTCGTAGGTGGCGCTAGTGCCAGGTAGCAGCTACCTAGTACATACCTGGAACAATGGGAGACTCCCACCAGCAAGGCTCCCGAGTTCTCAGTGCAGGGACTTGAGACAGGCTTGACAGGCAACTGTTTGGAAGCCTGAAGATCTTTTATCCGACGCTGGTCCAGGTACGAGATACCTGGATGCCTGGCTGCAAACGCCAGCGAGATCGCTGACAGGGACTTGATGCCTACCTGTTTCCTGTGACATCTTCGAATAAACACTATCATTTTTTATCTATGCGATTCTCTTTGCTTGTGAATGTTTATTGCTTCTGTGAATTTATATACTATAGATAATATATGCTTTTAATCCTGATTTGCCTGAGCATCCCAGTGGCTACAGCTATAAATAGGTGCCATTTTTTTCGTCGCCTATCTGGGTGAATATTTGCGAGCCATGTTGCAGATTCGAGCTAGCACTTTTTCGTAGATTGGCCGCCAAAGAACGATTCAAGGGGTCTTTCGCTGGGACACTCCGAATCAATACGAGGAAAGCACTCCAACACGTTACATTTCGCTCGGGCTCTGCCTCCTTGCCTTGCCTTGCCACACAGAAAATCCAACCAAGTCCCGCGATCAATCGCCCAGCTTCAGTCACGCAGGTGGGAAGAGCGCGACAGATCAAAGCAGGATTTCTCTTTAGATGTTTTCATAAGCACGCCTGCGCCTCCATCATGATGCCACGGCATCACTCCAGCGGCTTTTCGAATGGATATCCGCGCGCCGACACCTTCGAGATTTCTCCCCACAGGTGCGATTATTCGTCGCTCGTTGAGGCTTCAACATGGCCATCCAACGCCAATTGCGGCGTTTGCCAGCTAACCAGTCGATGCCCGCAGGTTCCAGCCAAGAGCCACGCTCCCTCCCCACAGGAAACGCAAGAGGACAGCGATTCGCGTCGGCATAGCAGTTGTTGTCATCCTCGTCCTCGTCCTCTGGTTCGGCCAGCCCCGATCTGTCGCCTCCCTCATCTCGCTCGGCATCTTGTCTGGATACGATGACCTGAAGCTCGAAACGGTCCGATACTACGACCTCTCCAACGTCCAGGGCACCGCGCGCGGCTGGGAGCGCGAGGAGCGAATCCTCCTCTGCGTCCCTCTTCGAGATGCCGAGCAGCACCTGCCCATGTTCTTCTCCCATCTGAAGAACTTTACGTATCCTCACAACCTGATCGATCTCGCGTTCCTCGTCTCCGACTCCAAGGACCACACGCTGGAATCCCTGACGGAGCATTTGGAGGCCATCCAGGCCGATCCGGACCCCAAGCAGCCATACGGAGAAATCTCCATTATCGAAAAGGACTTTGGCCAAAAGGTGAACCAGGACGTGGAAAGCCGTCACGGATTCGCTGCTCAGGCAAGCCGCAGAAAGCTCATGGCTCAGGCGCGCAATTGGCTTCTCAGCGCTGCTCTGCGGCCATACCATTCTTGGGTATACTGGCGTGATGTGGATGTTGAGACCGCACCCTTTACCATTTTGGAGGATCTGATGAGGCATAACAAAGACGTCATTGTTCCCAGTATGTTCTTTCCTGGCACTCGACAATGGATACTCCTCCCTCCCTCTCAAACGATACTAACAGTAACCCCGTAGATGTCTGGCGTCCCCTTCCGGACTGGCTCGGCGGCGAGCAGCCCTACGATCTGAACTCGTGGCAGGAATCCGAGACCGCGCTCGCGCTGGCCGATACTCTGGACGAAGACGCCGTTATTGTCGAAGGCTACGCCGAGTATGCCACCTGGAGGCCGCATCTTGCCTACCTGCGCGACCCCTACGGCGACCCTGATATGGAAATGGAAATCGACGGAGTCGGCGGTGTCAGCATCCTGGCCAAAGCAAAGGTCTTCCGCGCGGGCGTTCATTTCCCGGCGTTTAGCTTTGAGAAGCACGCTGAGACGGAGGGTTTCGGCAAGGTAAAGTCGAGTCATGTTTTGCGCGTGAGATGATGCAGGGAGAGTTTGACTGACAAAGCTTGCTCTAGATGGCGAAGCGTATGCACTTTTCCGTTGTTGGCCTGCCGCATTATACTATCTGGCATTTGTATGAACCTAGTGTTGACGATATCAAGCATATGGAGGTACGTGTTTTTACACTTCTTTTCTTGATGCATATCGTGGGAAGTAGTCTTAATATGCTAATGACGGTTTCGCTGCAGGAAATGGAAAGAGAACGGATTGCTCGCGAAAAGGAAGAGGAAGAGAGGAAGAAGAAGGAAGCGCAGATCAAAGAAGAGTTTGGCGATGCCAACAGCCAGTGGGAGCAGGACAAGCAGCAGATGCAGGATCTCAAGTTGCAGGATCGCGGAGGCGATAAAGAGGCTGCTGCTGCTGGGGTGAACCAGGGCGCAGCCGCAAAGGCCGCGGGGGCCATGGAAGGGCAAAAGAACTAAAGAACTGAGCATGGGCCTGGGGGATCATTTGGAGTAAAAATCGAATTTATTTCGCGCCGTTACGGTTTCCTATACTATATATACGGATGCAACATACATCTCGCCCCTCAACCGGGTCGTCGCCAGCAACAAGCAGAATCTAATTTAATATAACGCATGCCAGAAGGACACTCAAAAACCAACAATTCCCTAATGATCCAATATGATGAGCTGAACTCCGTCGCTTGAAAATTCACAACCCAGACACGGTCAACAGGCGGAGCTTGACCAGCCTGGTCCGCTGCTTCCATCCTGCCCCTTTTGCGGCCTGACCATGGGAGGTACTTCAACAGAATTGCACCAATGGCCTCGAGGAATTAATTGTCGAAGCGATCGGGAAGCAGAATGGGCGCAACAAGCGTCCAGATATACATGCCGTGGCAGATCCAAGCGCTGACAATCTTGACCCAGCTGGCACCATATGTGCGGCCAACCGTGGCGAATTGGCCGTCTCGAGTGGCCTCTTCGTAGTTGAGCGTGAGTAGTGTCGACACCCATGCCGTGGCCAGGAAGAAGATGATGTGGAACATTGAGTAGTTGTACTGGGTGCTGGATCTCTCGTCGTCATGAGGGTGGTCTGCGCCATCGTCGCTCTCGTCGTCTGACAATAGCGCATCGGCCGGCAGACTGCCCTCCTCGACAGCACGGCGCAGGACCTCGGCTCGCATGGCACGGCGCTCCATAGGCTGCTGCGTAACCAGATCGTGTTCGTCATCTTCCGGTAGTCGAATGGCGTCACCGTTACCTCCCAGTCCAAGGCTTTGGGTAGCCGCACGAGTAGTGGTGTAAGCAACGGTGAGCATTGTCACGATGGCTCCGATGACGACGGAGGTAGTCCTTGTCCCCTGAGCGCGCACCAGGGGGTTGCAGTTTTTATCATCAGGCTCCATGGAGACAGCTGACATCGTCAGGTAGGTGCAGTAGACTGCCACCATTGCAGCCTGGGCCAAGCCTGCCTTGGGGTTGTACTCCTGGACCGTGGGGTTGATCGAGACAATGGATATGATGATCCAGAGGAGCAGGTTGACGGTGATGGCGGCCTGGTTCATTGTGCAGCCCCCCTGAGCGAAAAAGATGTACTGGACCACCGTCATGGCTATCGATGCCAAGTACATGCCCAACGTGGAGCCCACGAGGACGAAGCGCCAGAACCTGGAGTCGGTCTCCTCAATCTGCGCCAGGCAGTACTCGGCCCAGGTGTGCGCCAAATCAACGAGGAGGATGAGACCGAGGACGAGGAAGAGCATGGCAGCGGCGAAAGAGACATAGTTACCCCAGAACATGAAGAACTTGTCTGGGATGAGAAAAGACATGACGATCAGTGCCAGCCAAGCAATGATCTTGGGTCCCCAATAACCATTTTGTATAGCGGCCCGTGGGCTCTTGGAGGATCTGACGCCAAAAAGGAGACCGGCGAAGATGAGGTGTAGAAGCCCGAGGGCAAAGTTGATTCGGTGAGCGGCGAGCCATCCATAGCACTGTCCCGTGGGACAGTTGATTTTGACGTAATCAAGGGCGAGGTGCTGGAGCTTCTCTATGGCCCAATCGGTGAGCATGATCCATGCTAAGATCGAGTTGACGAGGAGAAGTAGAGCGTAGGCGATGCGCGTAGCTATGCTGCGAAACTGTCAGCGAGGCATCAGAGAGGCATGGCGAGAGTTGTATCGGAATCGAACCTGTTGCCGCATTTGCCACATGCGCTACAGACCATGGAGCATGTTGCCGCGCCGCAGCAGCTGGCAAAGCAAGATACTATCTACACGGCGCAAGTCAGCAAGTCGAGGTCAACAAACATGACGCTCTGGGCGTGTTTATCAGGGCTCGAGCGTCGTCTCCATGGCGCAAGGCGGATGGAACATACCGTGCTCACGCTCGGTACCGCAAGGAGCGGCAAAGAGAGAAGAGCGCCCATGATGTCGAGGATCGAGACAATCCTGGAGTGCAAGGGGGGGAGATTGGCAAACGCGCGATGAAAGCGCTTGATGTCGTAGACTTGCAGAGATGGTCTGAAACGGGATGATGCGTCCTGGGCGAGATACGGAGGACTGACGAAGGTACCCGTGACCTGAAAGGATGATGACATAACTGCCCATATGCGGTTAGGCGCCGACTTGCAGATGCCTCTATAAGCAGCGCCCCGGTAACAAAAGATGCGCTTAATTGAATAACTTCAAAGCTCACTCGTTCAAGAAGAAGCACTCCGTAGTCTTTCACTCGAGTAAGATTAGAACCGAGATGACACTCAAGAGAATGGGCATTGGGTCTAGGTGAAAGGTTCATCGTACAAAATGAATACCCACAAATGTGTTTCTGAAAAACAAAGTGCTGGTTGCTAACAATATCGAGAATCTAATACTTGACTAAATGAATCCAAAGTGTACCCATCATGGGCTCGCTGTAACTGTCCGCAGAACCCGCATCCTGACCTCTATACTGGGTACATACCTCCAAAGCCATGTACAGACATTTAGTCTTCCTCCTCTAACTTGTCCTTTGCTTTCAGATACCGAACCCTCTGGTAGTGAATGATGTACAAGGTGATGAACAATCCAAGAGCGCACGCGGTCGAGGTAACCGCATAAGCCGTACGGTAACATGCGATGCCGTCGTCGCAGGATCTCGTGCCATCAGGCTCGACGACGCTGTGGTGATCGTAGATCCTTCCATACAGCAGGTTGAACACGTTTCCAGAGGCAACGGGCGCCAGCATCATGAATCCCCAGTTCTGGCTCAGCCCGCGAATGCCAAACGTCTCCGCCACGATGGAGGGGAAGACGCCGAACAGGCCGCCATACGCCAAGCCGGAAAGGCCCGAAACGAACACCAGTTTTTGAGGCATCTCAATCTGCAGAGCGCAAACTTGAGCCAGAAGAAAGATGCCACAAGCGACGGCGAGGCACCAGATGCGGCTGGCATGGAGACTTTTTACCAGATAATCCGAACCAATGCCTGTGAGATGCGTCAGTCAAGCTGCTTCTGAAAAACAGAGGATATGCATGGTGGCTGCTATGGGCTTACCGCTCAGCAGTCGTCCTACGAAGTTGAAGACAGAGAGAATGGACACGTGGATTTGCTGATGGCTGACCAGAAACGGCTCATCGACCGAGGGGTTATAATGTCTCCAAAGAGCGTTGGCATCATTTCCAATATTACTGAGAGCAGGTTAGTTTGCGCAGGACAACAGAGACTTCGACTTGTGAAGGACATACTTGATAGTCATGAGGCCAGTTCCAGCGAGGATGGCCATGATGGCGAATAGCTGCCAAAAGTCCAGGCAGAACAACAGCTTCCATCCTCGTATATCTACTCGATGAGACACGTCTTGATCAACACTAGCGCCCCCAATTATGTCGGCGGTGACAACATCGGGTATCAAGGGCAATGTCTCATGAAGCAGGGCATCATCACCATCTTCGGTGTCACTGGAGATGGCGGCGCGACTGGCGTCGGATGCGGGAGAGGCCCGGGAGGATGTGCCTGGACTTGGATTTACGGCATCGGGGTTGGATGACGTACCGGGTTCGGTCATGCTGCGCGCCCTCTGTCGAGCAGGCGGTTGTGACTCCGACGCCTCGCTGGGCACCTCCTGGTAGGAAACACGAGGGAATACCTTCAAGAAGAAGTAGCCCGAGAAAGTAAGACCAAAGGCGCCCCATGCCAGCAGCATCAGAAAGGAGCTGGTGCTCCCCGGGAAGAAGACGGCTCCGACGAAGGAGAAGAAGAAGGCGCTGAGTCCGAAAGCCGCCAAAGGAAATGCCGTAGCCGTGCCTCGATGTGTCGGCCAGTTGAGCGCAGATGTCTTGACAGCACCTGCAAAGGCCATGCAGCCGCCCAGGCCGGTCAGGTAGGAGAAGAAGCAGAGCACAGGGACCGAGCCCGCGGCTTTCTCAAAGGAGATGCAGAGGGGGGCATAGCCAATGGCCAGGAGAAAGGCGCCGGCGAGAACAGCAGGCCTCGATCCACGCTCATCCACAAACATGCCGATGGGGATGCCGAGCGTGTACATGCCTAGGTTGCCGAAGAGGCCGATCAAGTTGCTCTCGGTGGTCGAGAGCCGAAGCCTCTCGGCGAACTGGGGCGCCCATGCGGAATAGACATACTGCGGTGCGAGTTCGGAGTTAGTTGACACTATTCACCCAGCTTCGTTGTCATGGTGTGAGAGGAGAAGAAAACACAAGGAAGATGTTCAATCTTCGGCCTCGTGGACATCGTGGAGAAGCCAGCAGGACTGAATCTTTGTACCGTGCGATGCTGCAGATGGCGACAAAGAATGAGGGTAGTGGTGGTGTCTCACATTTGTGCCGCAAGCCAGGGAGATGACGGTTGCAGCGACCGTGGCGATTAGCCGCCCACGGTGAGCGTCTCGGTCTTGTTGGTGCATACTGAGAACCTTCGGATGAGGAGGATCGGGAGAGGTTGCTACAAGCTCCAGAAGCAGAGATCGAGCCCCTAGAATATCAGTCTTTCAGTTCCGCACCGATCGGCACCCTGTGTCTCCGACGCAGCAATGGTCTCCGTGTCTTGGGGAGCAAACGCGCAACAAGGGCGCGAGAGTTGGGTCATGAGACTGCCTCGTAGCGCCCCTGAGCAAGGATTCAGGACAAGCAGAATATGAAGAATATTGCAATACCTGAGTCGAGAAGCAATTCAGGGCAGATGTTGCATGGTGAGTCTGCAGCGCGATATGTATAGAACTGAGAAGCGATGCTGTTGCACTGTCGGACAGTCTTGCTGTCGAGATGCTCTTGGGAGACTTGATAATACTAGTCTGGATGAAGCCGCGATGATGATAAGCCCCAAGTCCGCGGGACCCCCAACCTGCATGCAGCCACTAGGCCATATCGGGCCGGCTTCTCCTCCTCACAGCATGTAAGGTAGGTACCTTAGGGTAGTACGAGGTATAGTATGTACCTTTTATTACCATGTCGTAATCCTGCCTTAATCGATAAGGGTCCATCACAACGATGTGCGTCGTATTACAGGGAACACATCTTGATCTTGTATTGGTGAGAAATGCGATAATATAGCATTTCACTTGTACTGAAGAAGAGTTTCGTAAAAATCAAGGCCATCGCTCAAAGAGCTGGCTTGTCGAGCTACCTATCACCAGGCGAGAGTGCTCGGTAATGGATAGAGTTTGTGGGCTTTCTCAACATGGCCGGTTCAGGATAAACAAGACTGCCACAAAAACTACCTTACCATGTGAACCTGATGCCGTGGATTTAAAAGGCCAGGCATCGTACCCTTCCCAACATTTGAAATCATTCTCACTTACAATACAATACAGGCTTTTTGCTGTTCGCGAAGATCTCATCATCATCATGGATCGCCCCATTTCCGTGAAGCTCGGCAACATATTAGCTGCTATCGATCAAATCGAAGCCTTTCTAGGGCACATCTTCTACGCCCTGAGCTGTGCCGCGATGCCTGGTTTCTGGGTCGAGACTCTGATCTTCCGGATGCTCGGTCTCAACACGCAGACGGGTTTCCGCATGTTTCCTCCGGCCGACGTCGTCTCCTACCTCGACACGACCTTGGCATACAGCTATTCTCTGATCATGGTCATGTGCATCCCCTACTTTCTGTATATGGACCAACCTTCACGGAGCGGGCCCCTCGGCAGAATGCTCCGTCCTTTGACCACACGGGTCAGCCCCTCCTTGCAGTTCTGCATCATGCTTGTTCGCGTCTGGCTGGCTGCAGCTTGGATCAACTCGGGAGCGGTTCAGTTCATGATTGACCACGTCAAGTGGAAGCTTGCCTGGCGCTACGGGAGTCTGATTTTGATCTTGTAGCGAGACTAGACTACCAAGAGTCGCAAAGATCACTGTGTTTTTAAATACTATAATACATCAGTTCCCATTGGCGACGATGTCCCAAAACCCGCCACCAACGGCCTTGGTTCAATTGCTCCCCGGATTCTCCACCGTTTCTCCAATGCCGGCGCCATATCACCCCACAGTCTCTTGTTGCTTGCACGGGCTGCAAGACGCAAAAGATGGCGCTCATACAATGGAGGCCCTAGTCTGGGACGGACCACCGCCAGTGTGCTCGGACGAAGGAACATTTCATGGTCTCGAAACCAGCCTTTCGTGGTGGCCTTTGTCAAGGCAAGACGATCATTGAGTTTGCGGGCTGACGGAACCCTCGTCCAAGCATGGCAGGCGGTCGGCAAGTGGTGCTTGGCGGTTGCGGAGTACTGCCGGCAGAATTTCCGTCACCTGCGCAGCGGCTCGTGATGACGGCAGCCCCTGAGCTTGACCCCAAAGCAGAACCCAAGACGTACCGCCTTCTAAACAAGGACGCCCAGAGTTTCCGTTGCTCCTAGGGCAGTGGCTCAGCATTGGCGCATCAATCCCTTGCCCCGTAGCGTTTATCGATACAGGTAGTGCCCACCATTGTGTTCCCCTCGTGTGGTGGTCGGTATGATTATTGACGCAGCAGCAAGCGAAAAACAACCTCGGCTCGATACATCCGGGGTCCAGTGGAGCCGAAGTTCCGATAGCGGTAAGCGTCGGCCAGCCAAGCGCCATTTCTCGCATTTGGCATGTGCCGCGGTCTGGGACTGGGACTGGGTCTGGCTCGTCGCTCCAGACAGGACAGACAGACCGTCTGCTCGCACTTGTGAAGCCGCAGCGCCTGGTTCTGGTTTCTGGGCGGTTCCATTTATTACTTCTATGTCCTCGGCGCTCCCCCGTTGTTGACTGGCGAAAGAAAGGCTGCTCTGTTTCTGTCTACGCAGGTTGGGCCAGGTTCACCCCCGACTCTCTTATTCATCATTGTTGTTAGTAGCCTTGTCCGCGCGCGAGTTCGGTAGCTTCGATCGATCGAGTCGTCTCCCGCACCAAGTCCCCGTTCCCATGAGCCGCGGTATCTGAGCGGATCTCCAGCAGCCGATATAAACAACTCCGAAGCCTCGACTCGGCCAACCCCCTTTGCCTCCCTCTATCCTGCCATGTTGTCAGCAATTCGCTCCCAAAGACCGACAAACACCTTCCGACGGGTTGCGCTCGCTTCTGTACGCTCCACGCTGCTCTGTCCCGTCGTCCCTTGGACTTGCTGCTGACTTACACGCCCGCTCACGACAGACCCATCGCATCGCCATGGCGCCGCCTAAACGAAACAGCAGCTCGCTGCCTCCTGGTAAGTTCTTGGTTCGAGCAGGGGCGACATGATGCTTCACTCCAATTGCTCTGTCGACCAAGCAGCTTGGCTCTCTGCTCTTCTCCCCAGACGTTGCCCGTGCTAATACCGCGCTCTTCTATTGCAACAGGCTATGTCGAGGACAAGTCAAAGGGACCGATGCTCAGATTTCAAGACTCGCTCCCCCGCCTTCCAGTCCCGACACTCGAAGAGACGGCCAAGCGGTACCTCAAGAGCCTTCACCCCATCATCTCTGCCAGCGAGCTCGAGCACAGCAAAGCGGCCGTCTCCGAATTCATCAAGCCGGGCGGAGTTGGTAGCAAGCTTCAGCAGAAGCTCATCGAGAGGAGCAAGGACCCCAAGATCAAGAACTGGATGTATGATTGGTGGAATGACGCTGCATACCTGAGCTACCGCGATCCGGTCGTGCCATACGTCAGCTACTTCTACTCACACAGGGACGATCCTAAACGACGCAACCCGGCCAAGCGAGCCGCCGCCATCACCAGCAGCGTCCTTGAGTTCAAGAAGCTGGTCGACAGCGGCAACCTCGAGCCCGAGTACATGAAGGGGCTGCCCATCTGCATGGACAGCTACAAGTGGATGTTCAACGCGAGCCGCGTGGCAGCCCGTCCCGCGGACTACCCCGTCAAGTTCTCCCCCGATGAAAATAAGCACTTTGTTGCCATTCGCAAGAACCAGTTCTTCAAGGTCCACCACGAGGTTGCCGGCAAGCAGCTGAACACATCCGAGCTCGAGCAGCAGTTCAACCGCATCTACCAGGTTGCGGAGCGAGTGCCTCCCGTGGGAGCTCTGACCTCGGAGAACCGCGACATCTGGGCGGATGCGCGTGAGCTGCTGGTTTCGGCCAGCCCCAAGAACAAGGAGGCTCTGGAAGCCATTGAGTCTGCCTCGTTCGTCGTCTGCCTCGACGATGCGTCTCCCGTCACCCTGGAGGAGCGTGCCCACCAGTACTGGCATGGCGATGGCGCCAACCGCTGGTATGACAAGCCTCTGCAGTTCATCATCAACGACAACGGCACCTCGGGCTTCATGGGTGAGCACTCCATGATGGATGGAACGCCTACGCACCGCCTGAACGACTACATCAACGACCTCATCTTTGGAAACAAGATTGATTTCTCCGACCCCAGCATCCGATCGAGCCTGCCCGACCCTCAGCCCATTAAGTTTGACATCACGCCCGAGATCCAGAGCGAGATCGACCGCGCCGTCGCAGACTTCAACAGCGTCATTGGAAAGCATCAGCTGGCTGTTCAGGCGTACCAGGGCTACGGCAAGGGCCTCATCAAGAAGTTCAAGTGCTCGCCCGATGCATACGTGCAGATGATTATCCAGCTTGCCTACGCCAAGATGTACGGCAAGAACCGCCCGACATATGAATCGGCCGCCACTCGACGCTTCCAGCAGGGCCGCACGGAGACGTGCCGCAGCGTTTCTGACGAATCAGTTGCCTGGTGCAAGGCGATGGCAGACCCGTCCATTGACGACAAGACAAAGATTGACCTTTTCCGGAAGGCCATTGCGGCTCACCTAGAGTACATCACGGCCGCGTCCGACGGAAAGGGTGTCGATCGACACCTCTTTGGCCTCAAGAAGCTCCTCGAGCCCGGCCAGGAGCTTCCGGCCATCTACAAGGACCCCGCGTACACCTACTCCTCGTCGTGGTACCTGTCGACTTCGCAGCTCAGTTCAGAGTTTTTCAACGGCTACGGCTGGAGTCAGGTCATTGACGATGGCTTTGGCATTGCCTACATGATCAATGAGAACAGGTAAGAAAGGGCACCGACACTTGTGTATCATTGCTCAGTTTAGAGTCGTGCTAACCATTGTTGTAGCATCAACTTCAACGTCGTCTCCAAGGGACTTGGAAGTGACCGAATGAGCTACTACCTCAACGAAGCAGCGGGCGAGATGCGAGACCTGCTGACTCCTACACTGGAGCCGCCCAAGGCCAAGCTGTAATCAGAGAATGGTTCGGTTTGTATACTGTTTGCTATACTACATACACATATACCAGTGGCGCTTCTCATAGACTTTTTCTTCAAGGCGCCCATTTGGAATAAAGCAAATTCTTTCTGCTTCCCCCTTCATGAAGACATGTCATGCATTGTAGGAGTCGTACATGATGGTCTCCAACTTCTTGCTCTGTATGTGATGTTTGCTGGACATTCTGGCGGCGTCTAAGGCCAATTGAGGTCCGCTGATGAATTCATAGCAACAGCTACAATCAAATTGTGCCACAGATGCTGACGACCAGAGGTATCTCCAGTTACAGCATTGACGACACTCCTCTTGATGCTTGCCATGAAACATTTAGGGTGCCATAGCTCCTACCTACCTAGGAGGCCGGGGGTGTTTTTGGTAAGAGATTTGAGAAGAGAGCGACGCTCGTCAGAGGTCCTGTAATAGTTTTGGGCTTCTGGTAAGTCTTATCTGTTGAGGAAATTACTACTGAAGCTCTTGCCAGCGCCTACCTCTTGCCAAATCTCTGATGAAAAACCCGGCCCGCCTGGTAGGTAGGTAAGGTAAGCTTATCAGATAGAGGAGATAAGGTACCGCGATCGATTTATCCAGCACGTATCGGCGACGCAGGCGGTCGACACCATCAAGGTACTACCCAGTAGTTTCTGCCATGATTCACGGCCCAGGTACTTGTATTGCGTTAGCTTGTCCAGTACCCAGTACCTAGCACCAATGTACCGCGATAAGCTGCCTGCAGGCACATCAGATCACCTCTTGCCATGATCTCTCGCACGTCTGTCGGCCAGGAAATTCCAATCTTCAACTCCTTCATACCTCTTCTCACCACAGCTGGCCATGGGCTCTCGCAAAGACTCGGACGCCCCCGAGGAGTCGGAGCAGGAACTGGAGCAGCATGCCGGCATTGACTTTGTGACCTTTGGCATGCTCATACTCGGTGAGGCGTCCCCGCTACCGGCCCTGTTAGCCTCCTAAACAGCCATTTGGGGCTGACCGACCGTGTTCCAAACGCGCTTTTGTGTCGTCAAGATGATATCGAATTCGCTCCTCCAACGCCCTCTCGCAGCAACGTCCTCGGCGGCGCCGGCGCCTACGCCGCTCTCGGCGCCCGCCTCTTCTCGCCCCCGCCGCTCTCGTCGACGGTGGGGTGGATAGTCGACCAGGGCTCCGACTTCCCGCCTGCGGTCACGGCGCTCATCGACAGCTGGGGCACCGGCGCCGTGATGCGCCACGATCCGGACCGGCTGACGACGCGAGGATGGAACGGCTACGGCGGCGCCGGTGACAAGCGCGACTTCAAGTACCTGACGCCCAAGAAGCGCATCACGACGGCCGATCTGCCGCCCAACCTGCTGCAGTCCAAATCGTTCCACCTCATCTGCTCTCCGACCCGCTGCCAGGAACTGGTGACGAGCATCATCGCTCGCCGCAAGGAGGCTTCGCCGCCCGAGACATATACCAAGCCCGTCTTCGTGTGGGAGCCCGTGCCCGACCTGTGCACCCCCGACGAGCTGCTCAACCTCACCAACACGCTGCCGCTGGTGGACGTCTGCAGCCCGAACCACAGCGAGCTGGCCGGCTTCATGGGCGATGACGGCCTGGATCCGGTGACGGGAGACATTTCGACGAGGGCCATTGAGCGTGCTTGCGAGCAGCTTCTGGACAGCATGCCCCTGCAGTCCTTTGCCATTGTTGTGCGGGCTGCTCACAAGGGCTGCTACGTCGTCAAGAATGGCGGCAGGAAACGTCGTCCTGGCGGGGGGTCCAAGTCGACTCGGAAGAAGAACTACACGAGAGGCGGACTGCGACCCGACATCGACATGACGGCTCTGCTGGCCGATCTCATCCGTGACGAAGACGGGCTGGTCGTTCGCGACGAAATTGAGGTTGACCCTGGCGTCGAACGATGGATCCCGGCCTACTTCAAGGACAGCAAAGAGGTCGTCGATCCTACGGGCGGCGGCAACACGTTTCTCGGAGGCCTGGCCGTGGCTTTAGCTCGGGCCAAGAGCTACGAGGAGGCCGCGGTTTGGGGAACCGTTGCGGCCAGCTTCGCCGTACAACAGGTGGGCATGCCGACACTGGAACGACAAGACGACGGAACGGAGACTTGGAATGGAAGCGTTGTGTTAGACCGCCTGCATGAGTTTGAGGCGAGACTTTGAAAGACTTTGAGATTATATTGCGCATAGACCACGTCGTTTTTTTAATTCTTCTAATTTGATTCCCATCAACTTCTTTGTGGCTCATGATTCATTTCACCCCGAGGGTTCACCTTGTTGTATCCTTGTAGCACCTAGTAATCCGTGACGTCTGTCGTATCACATGAGAAGCCTTGTTAGTTGGTTAGGTAGGTAGGTATAATCCCCCAGATTCCGACCCTCCCGACCCCCCTTTGATGCCAGCCCCAAACACCAGCAAATGTCTTTCAATCCTTTTAAATCCTTAAATCTTGTAGATGACATCGCCGTCGCCAAACCTAGTTTGCAATACTTCGTTAGCCATAGATCACTGTCACGTGGAAAGACATGCCCGGAAACTCACATGATGTGATTTGCCTCCTCCAACTTCTTCAGTGCCTGGACAGCTTCCGGTCTACTGAAAGCTCCTCCTTCGCGGCCGCCAATTCTCTCATTGACGGCTTGGATCACCGCGTCAAGAGGCGCCGAATCGTCCTCAAATACGCTGGTGTTAAGCAGCTGGCCGAGGTTTGTTCTGAAAGCTGCCAGACGCTCGGGGGTGAGAGCCACATCCTCAATTTCGAGGTTGCTCGCCGCGCTGGCCAGGCCCTCGTCTTCGACTTCTCCGGGGGTTTGGGACAAGACCTGCGACGCGGGTAGTGTTGATGCGAACGAGCTCTGCGTGTCCACCATGTCGTGAGAGGGGTGGGAGCTGCTGTCCAGCGTCATTTGGGCTTCCATTGCCCGGGTTTGGCGGCTCGAGCTCTGGCTCGTGGACCCGTTTGTTCCATTAAGCCGTGCACTCCTGGTCTGCATGCGTGAACTTGACTGTCGAGACGCAGTGCCGTTGAGCTGGGTAGTCTGCTGGCTTCCCTCGTCGCCTTCGTCGTCGCTGTCATCTTCGCCGCTCTCATCGCTAGACGAGGCCAGCCCGGCGGCTTGTGTGCGCCTGCGCTTTCTCCGCGAGCTGTCCTCGACAATCTCCTTGAACAGAGCGAACCGCAAGATACCCTCTGCCGCAATGGCGTCTCGCTCCTCGACCCGAGAAGACAATCGTGACTTTGCGTGAGCAGTAGCCAATCGAATAATGGTCTCGAGGGTACGGACTGTAAGCGGACTCGTTCGCCTTTGGTTCCCCTCGATCTCGTCGTTTCGTAGACCGACGTAGATATCGGCAATGCGATCTGAGGCTTCTTGAGTAAGGACCGGCTTGATCCGCTTAGCATATTGGATATACTTCTTCATGAATGCTATGCTGAGAATCTCCGTCTTCTTGCTTGCGCCTCGGCCTGAAGTTCGGGTAACGCCCGCATGCAGCATCGCATCGTACTTTTCGTAAACCTCCGTGGGGCGCTGAGAGCCGGTCTGTGTATTCGCGGACACTCCAAGTGACTGGGAGGTTTGCTCTCGAACGGGCGCGCCCTCTTCGGTGCCTGCCTGGCGATACCTGTGCATGCGGAGCACATGTTCGGACACCTGCCTATCCCTGGCGTCCTCGATGTCATCGGTAACAACGAAGAGCAAATCGAATCGAGACAACAGGGAGTCCGGAAGGGCAATGTTCCTGTGCGGGTCCTTGTGAGGATCGTACTGCCCAAAGATGGGATTGGCAGCTGCAATCACAGAGCATCGGGCATTCAATGACGTGTGGATTCCAGCTTTGGCAATGGTGACTGTCTGCTGTTCCATGACTTCGTGAATGGCCACACGGTCAACGTCGGACATCTTGTCGAACTCGTCGATGCAGACAACTCCTCGATCAGCCATGACCATGGCACCAGCCTCCAGTTTCCGCTCCCCTGTTTCCTTGTCGGTAGTCACCGCCGCCGTCAGACCGACGCCCGAGGAGCCGCGTCCTGTTGTGGCGATGGCCAGAGGCGCTGTGTTGAGCACGAATCGCAAGAGCTGGGACTTGGCTGTGGAGGGATCGCCAACCATCAAGATGTTGATATCTCCTCTCAGATGGGTGCCGTTCTCGAGGTTCTTTTCCACACCTCCCAGGAGCATGAGTAGAATGGCCTTTTTGATATAGTCGTGGCCGTAGATGCTAGGAGCAAGTGACTGAGAGAGGAGGCCAAGAAGGTCTTTCTTCTTGGCTACCTTGTTGATGTTTCGGATGTCCGTGTCGGTAATGGAGGCGGTGGCTACTCCGCCGTTGGATTTGGAAGACAGCAGGACGACATTGTTGGCCAGAACGACAGTCTTGAACAGTGCGCTGTTGTGGTTGGCGTTCCTGTTGCCCAGGGTTCGGAAGATTCCCACGAGCTGGATCCTGTCACCAGGCTTCACCGAGTCAACTAGATCATCGTCCAGGATGACATCCACGCCTCGAGGAAGCTGTCCAGCAGGCGCCCGTTCAGGCATCTCTTGGATCGAAATCGTCTGGTGGTCTCGGTATGTGCAGAACCCATACTCTGTTGTGAGAGGATTTCCCTCGTCATCCTCCTGCGGATAGACGCTAGAAGTAGTGACTCCATTGGTCATGGTCTGGTCCTGATACTCTCGGAAGTGGAACTTGTCCTTGGCTTCGTTGTAGTGAACGCTGCGCACGACTTTGGGCCTGATCAAGGAACATCTGGTGACGATGCCCTCGACAGAGACCATGTTGTTCAAGTGCTGCGAGGACAGCGTGCGGGGATTGCAGGCATTGAGGCCAAAGTTGCCGGCCCACGCGCAGTAGTAGACGGTGTCCCTCGCCGTCTGGTCAGGCCTGGCTTGGGGCAGCGTCTGCACAATCTCCTTGAGGGCATGGTTGAAGGCAAGGGTGTAGTCGAACGGCTTCTGGAGGATCTCCTGTGCAAACTCGGCATTGTGATCTCGGACGTGGTCGATGTTAACAGTGAGGCGACGCTGGTTCTTGCGGAGCATCAAAATGATGTCCGATCTATAGCTTCGGGCATGAGGGTCATCTGGGCAGCAGACAGGGTTAGCCAGGGCAGAACCCCGATTTGAGCAAGGAAGACAGATGGATTGAATCCGTACTGGGAACCAGGAACTCCTCGGCCTGGCGAATGCGATCACGCACGCCGTCGTCCTGGAGCATAAACGAATCCATGGCGGGCAGATGTGCTGAGATCACAGGCAAGTTGGGCAGGCAAATCGCGAAAAGGATGCGTCCTTCAGAGCTGTACCGCGTTCGACGCGGGTCTCTCTTAATTGATTTTGCCCTGCTGGGACTAGCACCACCTGGCACTTCTTTTTGGGGTCAAGGTGGGTAGGTAGGTACGTATCTGCTCGTACCGGCTCGCGTGTGCAGCATGTGCAACAAGTTGTCGCTTTGCACTGTACTGTCTCGGCGAATGGTGGGGCAGATTACCGTTTCAGCTCATGACGACACTGTGTTTGGGTGCCAACTCTGGCAACTTGCATGACGGGCTTAGAGTAGAGTCGAGGCTCACCTTGTATACACTACAATTTACTAGTAAATTTATTGAACATAGGTACCTACCAAAGAAGCGGCCTTCAATCTGTATAAAGCCAGAGCGTTGGTCTACAGAAAGGCTGAAAATACATCGCAATCACCAGATGTCCAACGTTTATAGGAGGCACATGCACGTGCTAAAACTTGGCTGGATGTACCTGCAAGGTATCGGTACCCTCCCCGTTCTCAACTGGGAACCTGGAAGGGGATTCATGGTGGGGGCGCCTGTGCCAGACCAACTCCATCTTAGCACCAAGCATAAACGGAGTTGCGTGGCCACGAGCTGCGACACTGCAAAGGGAACCGAACCGCCAAGGGCCGTCTCACCACCGCCATTGCGCTGCTGCAGACGACACACATGCTGTACCTGGACGACCTCCAATGCATACCCGGACCAGCAGCCCAGCAACGCTCTTTTCCCCTATTCCCTATGACGGAAGAGAGGCCAGCCGGCTCCGAGATATCGATCTTCGCGAGGGCCTTGGGGTTTAATTACTGCTGAATCCCCCCGGGCTCCGCAGACCCATGACCCGGCCTTGCAACGGCGTTACAGGCCACGAACCGCCCACGGAGCCTCGCCACTTGCCGCCCCCGACTGGCGACTGGTGACTGGTGACTGGTGACTGGTGAGAAGGACGTTGCCAGACTCACAGACTGCAGAGAGCTGCCCTCGCATCGTCTGGTGGTCGCCATGGCCGACCGCAATGCTCCCGGAGCGTCGTCGCCGCACCAACTCCAAGCCTCATCCTCTGCAGCGCCCCTGGCCGGAACCGCGGGCGCTGCGTCTTCCGTCCGGTCGCGCAACCGCCGCAACCCCGATCATGGCAGCTACGGCAACGGTCTCATCAGCGACGGAAACCCGACGAGAAGCTACGGGGATGTGTCACGGAGGGGTGACAGTACCAAAGGGAGAGATGGGACGCCCGGGCTCGGGCAGTTTTTTGAAGATTCCTTGCATCAGAGCTGGTCATCGGTCCAAGGCTTCGCATCCTCGCTCCTTTCGGTAGCAGAGAACCCAGGTGACATGCCTCGATCGCGGACCGGTGCTCAGTCCGGAAATGCATCCTCTACCTCCCTGTGGAATCGACTACCATCGAACCTTGGCAGCATTGCCAGCAAGAGCTTCATCCGCGGGAGCTCTCCCGCTTCACAAGGCCCAAGGGCCGCGAACCGAGTGGCAGCTGGATCATCGGACGAGCGAGAGTCTGCGTTGAAAACCGCCCAAAGGGCCAGCGTTTTGGAAAACAATCGAGCGCTGGATTACTCAAGAAACTACAAGCGTCGGAACTCAGACGAGGTTCCCTCGGAGAACCCGCAACCAGAAGAATACCTGGTGTACATCCACAAGATACAGCCCAGTGATACGTATGCTGGCATTATCCTCCGATACAAGTGCCAGGAGGATGCGTTCAGGAAAGCGAATGGCCTCTGGTTCAGGGACAGCATCCAAGTCCGGAAATGGGTTGTCCTTCCAGTCGATGCCTGCGAAGTGCGAGGGCGACCATGCGATCCTCCGTTGAGCAGTCAAAATCATGCCACGACTCACTCTCGCGATGGTACGTCACAAGCTTTATCCGATGCTCTTTTCAGTCTACCAGGCGAAGGGCCTACACAAGAGGAGGAAAATATCGAAAAGGAGGCCATGCCATGGTCACACGTACGATGGGTCAAAATCGATTCACTACCTGAGCCGGTAGAAATTGGACGAATTGCGCGCCAGAAAATGGGCTATTTCCCGCCACGAAGGAAAAAGACTGGTAGGACCGTTTCTTTCTCATCCACGCCGCGGCAAAGCCTGGACGCCTCGACCACCTCGGATCAGATGGATCAGCACATGTCCAGGCGGCAGAGCGCGGCCGGCGATCGACCCTCGTTATCGGACAGACGAGACTCTCTCCGCAGTCACGGAAGCAGCGAGGTGCCGGATATGAGGCCGGCGTGGATGCGGCGCGCTGGCGGGGTTGGCTCTCTCAACAGAAATGTCAGGGCTCCCGGTCCGGACAAGGATCCCCTCAACTCGTGGGCCAAGAAGCACTTCCCCGGCCTTGACATGGACAAGCTGCCGTCCATGTCGGTCATGGGGTCAGAGATAGCACGGTTTGGCTTTGGTCGCGAACCCGCCGAAATCGTGGAAGGCAATCTTCAAGAGGGGGCAGACACAGAGTCACCAAGCAACCAGAACAATGGCTTAGACAAGGCGGCGGCGGCAGTCGAGACGTGGCTTCGAACCGCGTGGTCGAAACGGGCCATGGGCCCGTTAATCGGCGGTTTACCACGGCAGAGGAACACAAACGGACAGGATTTTGGAGACTTGATAGAGCTGACACCTACGCCTGGCGCCGAGGGCACACCGCGCCTTGACATGTTTGATCCACAGGTACCATCGCAATTCCTTGGGGGTAACTCGAACGACGATTCTAGCATAAAGCGATAAAGGATAGATTTTGATACAGCATTGTCAAGGGTTTATATCTGCTTATGGAGTGCTCGGCGATTGCTTATTACCTAGTTATAGTTGCTTAGTATCATTTCTGGACCATTGATATATAGCTGGATCCAATACAAAAGCATGCGCGCTGAGCTCTGGGTTTGCAAGTCTCTTCAAATTGGGGGCTTCCAAACATTGACAAGCTTTCAGATATCTGCTTGCAGTATGTGTGTTAAACATCTCTTGAGTACTACCTAGAGCTTATACATGATTGATGCTATCGAAGGTGGATCTGCACTATCACCGCACTGTGATTCAGCGGGAACTCCCCTGTATGTACCTTGCTTGACCTCTTATCGATACAGCTCGAGGTTCCGGCTTCAGCTCCCAAACTTCGAGGTACCTTGAACCATCAACAACTTCTTCAGTTATTCGCCGAACTGGCATTTCCATATCACCGCCGGTCGACGCGCATTGATTATTTGAACGACTTCTCAATCTTTGAAAGCAACACTAGAAACACAGCATATTTTCTCTCTCGTCCAAGGACTCAGCACGGCCGTAACGGATATTCACCGAGCGCAACTCAGAACTAAAGCAGGAATAATGCGCGATCGGCCAGCGGCGGCAAATAAAGTGTCAAAGAAAACGCGACATCGATCTCGCGGATCCGGGTCCAGCACGAAAGCGAAATTCGCGTCGACGACCTCGAAGCAAGCCCAGAAAATCAGAAGCGCATTGAACGAGAGCACAAATTCTTCCGACTCTAGCGTCGCATCCGACGTAGAAGATGACGGCAGCACATTGGAACAGTCAAAGGCCCCGAAGCCAGCGAGAGGGCGGCCCAAAACATCAAAGAAGCGCGACGCGCAGAATGGCGAAGACGACGAAGAGATGAGCGGCCTAGAGGACCACAGTTCAAATGGCGACGGCGTTCAACGACAACTCTCCGAGTTACGGAAGAGCTACTCAAAACTGGAACAGAAATATCAGAAGCTCCAAGAGATTGGCGTGAAGCAAGCCGAACAAAACTTTGAACAACTCAAGGCGCAAGCCGAGGAAAACACTCGAGGTAAGGCGGCGCCATACCACAGATGGCGATATAGACGTCTCCAAATAAGCCATTACTCGCTAACATTTTTGCGCGACAGTGGCCAACGAGTTGATTGCGCAGCTCAAGGAAGAGGTGGCCGAGCAATCCAAGTCCATCCAGCGAGCAGAGCAGCTGCAGTCGCGGCTAGGCCAGAGCGAGGCCGAGGTGGAGGATTTGCGCGCCCAGCTGTCAGCCGCCAACCAATCTCTGGCGCAGGCCAGGTCCGAGACGAAGAATCTGTACACGAAACTGGCAGCGGCCAGGCATGGCGAAACGAGCAGCAAGGGACCTACGACGGGGAGCCGGGCGCCGCAAAGCGAAAAGGAAAGCAAACAAGTCGCGCAAGTCAAAGAAGACTTGTATGCGGATCTGACGGGCCTCATCGTGAGGGATGTGCGCCGCATTGACAAGGAGGATGTCTTTGATTGCATCCAGACTGGGCGCAACGGGAGTAAGTCGTCAACAGTCCGGGTATTTACAGTTGAGTCAGGGTCAAAGGCTAATTCTTCCCACAGCTCTCCATTTCAAGCTCGCACTGGAAGACCTGGAAGCGGCCGAAAGCTACGAGGAGCTGCAGTTTACATACCGCCCGCAGCTGGATGAGGACCGCGATAGTGATTTGATTGAAGTCCTCCCCGACTATCTCACCGAGGAAATTACGTTTCCTCGGCATCAGGCATCCAAGTTTTATGCCAGAGTAATAAAGTCGCTAATGGAGCGCGTAGACAAGGACTGAGACACATGAGGATCAAGCAGCATTGGAGACGCAGTAGACCTTTCTTCTTTTTCTTCTTCTTCTTCTTTTTCCTTTTTGATTATCATTAAGCTGTTGATGCGGGCATGCTTAAAGAATACAAGTTGCGTAGTAAGGTATACAAGCTTCAAACTGACGATGCGATACCTGCTAGAGGTAGTAGGTTTGCTTGGCCCTCTCCTTAGTCGACATACCTATATATGATGTCGAGGGAAGGGAGATTGACTTGCACCTTTTGCGTGAAACTCGGGTTGTCAAGGCAAGTGAGTATATGCTTGCCTGTGCATATCGTAAGTCATTTCCATGGTGATGCAAAATAATTCGTCGTCCTTCTCTTTCTCCTATTATTACAGCAATTGGCATTGTTTGTGCCCTGGCGGATTCTTGTCTCATGTAGATGCAACGGTCGGTACCTGCAGGTAGACTGCCGTGTCTTGGCCGTGCGGGTGGGACACTCTAGTACAAAGGACCAGGTGCCGTGCTTGGTAACAGCGGCCGAGGCAGCGCGTCTCACGTTTTGCCAGCGATTGAGCTGCCGAATTGCTTCTGATTCGCTTTAATAACAACGGCCTGCAACTCTTCGAATGAAGCCATCTCCAAACCAGCGACAACACACAAACACACACTCCGCCATTCCACTCGCCTGCGACAGCTAAGAAGCAGCTCACAGGACCGACCGCACCGACCGCAAGGCACCGGCACCGACGCAACGAAACGGGGTGTCCCCTCCAGGCACTGACGGAGTCGGAACCAAGGCCGCAACATGCCTGCGCTCGCCTTGCCAGCTTGAACCTCTTGTCCGATTGTGCAGCGAAAAACAGCGTCCGCAAACCGCGCTCTCCTCCTGGTGTCGGATGCGCCCTTTCGAGTCCCTGATTGATTGCCGTGGTCCGGCGTGCTTTCGGCGTAGCTGAGCCTTGAATCTCGACGTCGTGCCGGGGAGGAGGTCGCTCTGCCTCCTCCTTCCATCGTCCCCTCTCCTCCGCCTCTGTTCTCCGGCCCGCGGGCGCCATCTGAACAACTCGTCCGACTCCCCCGAAAGTCCGCGGCCTCCAGCGACCACGCCAGCACCATGGACGGCGAAGTGCCTTCTGGCGACGGCTCGTCGCGCGTGAGTCCTCCGCAACAGCAGCAGCAGCAGCAGCAGCAGTCGCAGTCGCAGTCGCAGCCGCCGGCGCAATCCAAGACGTCTCCTTCGTCTTCAGCCGCCGCGAGCGCCGCCAACCAGATGAGCTTCAGGAGGTACGAGCGCCATGAACCGCCGACAGCGCTGCGCAGATGCACATTTCTAACCCGTCTGGTGTTTCTAGGCAACGAGCGTCACGCGCATGCGAGGTATGTACATGTATTATACTATAGCATCCTGCAGGTCGCATAATCACCACCTCTCCAACGTGCCGAGGCATCTCGCCCAGGCGGCGGGTCCGCTGACCACACGTTACGACTGGGCATCCCATCACTTTGACCTGTAGCCGCCTCTGCTAACCACTCGATAACAGACATGTCACGCTCGAAAGGTACGTTTGCCCGCCCGTCGCAAGCCATGCGCTATTCTTCATGGGGTGCTGTGCTGTTGCATGCTAACCAGACGGCCGTGGCCGTGTCTAGGTTCGATGCGACGCAGCTAGCCTGGGGGTTCCATGCACCAACTGCGTCGCCTTCCAGATAGAATGCCGTATCCCAACACCCAAGCGCAAGAAGACTCAGGCTGCTGGGTCACAGGCAAACAAGGATTCCGACAGGTGTGTGCCCGTCGTCCAGCTTCGCCGCTCTTCCTTTCTCCATGCTGACCAGTGCCGTCTCTCTACAGCGACCGCGGTGACAACACTGATGAGCCTTCGCGGCAGACGCAGACGCCTCACAGCAGCACCGCTACCCCGTACTCGCCCAGAGCTTCGGCTCCGACAGTGTCACACACCACTGACGGGACACCTCCTACGTCTCTTACGGAAGCCCAGGCCAGGAAGGAGGAGGTCGACAATGGCACCTATCTCAACCTGGTCATGAAGCCAAAGTTCACGCGCGCCCCCATCACCGAGGCCGGCCGTGTTGCGTACCTCGGCGAATCGTCCAACCTCACCCTCCTCGTCCACGACCGCCAGGGCTCTGCGGATGTGGTTCACTATCCGTTGCCCGAGAATGTGAGGGGCTCACGCGCCAGGCTGACCGAGCTCGATAACGTCGAGATTGATATACTGCACCAGCGAGGCGCCTTTCTGCTGCCTCCACGATCCCTCTGCGATGAGTTGATCGATGCTTATTTCCAATGGGTCCATCCCATTGTGCCCGTCATCAACCGCACTCGCTTCATGAGGCAGTACCGGGATCCCAAGAATCCACCGTCGCTGCTGCTTCTCCAGGCAGTCCTTCTGGCCGGCTCCAGGGTCTGCCAGAACGCGCAGCTCATGGACGCCAATGGCTCGACTACCCCGGCTGCCCTGACCTTTTACAAACGGGCCAAAGCCCTGTACGACGCCAACTACGAGGACGACCGCGTCACCATCGTGCAGTCCCTCCTGCTGATGGGATGGTACTGGGAGGGGCCCGAGGATGTCACCAAGAATGTCTTCTACTGGAGCCGTGTCGCCACCATTGTTGCCCAGGGCTCGGGCATGCATCGGTCTGTCGAGCGGTCGCAGCTGAGCAAGTCTGACAAGCGCCTCTGGAAGCGCATCTGGTGGACGCTGTTCACGCGCGATCGATCAGTAGCCGTTGCCCTTGGTCGTCCAGTCCACATCAACCTCGACGACTCGGACGTCGAGATGCTTACCGAGGACGACTTCATCGAGGACGAGTCTGACCGACCCAGCGAGTACCCGCCGGACCCTATCCATGTGCAGTTCTTCCTGCAGTACGTCAAGCTGTGCGAGATTATGGGCTTAGTTCTCTCGCAGCAGTACTCGGTGGCGTCCAAGGGAAGGCAGCGAAACGCCATCGACCTGACGCATAGTGACATGGCCCTGGCCGACTGGCTGCAGAACTGTCCCAAGATTGTCTACTGGGAGATGCCGCGCCATCACTTCTGGTCCGCGCTCCTCCACTCCAACTACTACACGACTCTGTGTCTCTTGCACCGGGCACATATGCCGCCAAGTGGCTCGCCTCGCTTCCCCAACGACACCCCCTACCCATCAAGGAACATTGCCTTTCAAGCGGCTGCCATGATTACGTCCATTGTCGAGAACCTAGCGGCACATAATCAGCTTCGATACTGTCCGGCTTTCATCGTGTATAGCCTCTTCTCCGCCCTCATCATGCACGTCTATCAGATGCGATCTCCTGTGCCCTCCATCCAGCAGGTGACGCAGGATAGGCTGCGCAGCTGCATGCAGGCTATGAAGGAGGTCTCCCGCGTCTGGCTTGTGGGCAAGATGGTCTACACCCTGTTCGAGTCCATCCTCGGCAACAAGGTGCTCGAAGAGCGGCTGCAGAAGGCCGGGGGCAAGCGGCATCGGAAGATGCAGCAAACCGTTGCCCAGCTGGAGCAGCTCAACAACAGGCACGAGACGGCCAAGCGGAAATACGACGACATGGCCATGGACTTCATGAGCAATACGCCGACGCCGCAGGAATCGTACGAACGGTCAAGGCCGCAGACCCCCAGTGCCACGAGGAACGACAGCACGGCCAATCCCGGCCAACGCTCGTCGGCAGCATCTCCCACCGTTCGCCATGGCGGCGCAGATACCTTTATGGGCGGCACCAGCTCGCGGCCTCATACAAGGCCCGCAACGCCTTTCAACCCTTCGTTTTCTCTCCCTGCCACCCCTCCCGACCTGTATCTGGTCACCCGCAACTCGCCAAACATCTCGCAAGCTCTATGGGAGAACTTCCAGCCCGACCAGCTCTTCCCCGAAAGCTCAAGTCTGTCGGCTTTCCCTAACCTCTCGCCCACACAAACACACCAGACTCTCGACCAGAACGCCATGAATCAAGTGCCCGGGAGCGGTGGCATGGCGGCGGGCATGCAGGCCAACCAGTACAGAGGCTCCGGCCAAAATGCCGCCCAAGGCGCTGCGGGCATGGTGCCCATGTCCGGCTTTCAGGGGCAGCAGTCCAGCCTGTGGCAGTCTGGCTTCGACGGCGGACTGCAGGATAGCAACAGTCCCGACAGCTGGGGCACAAGCTCTGCGCAGGGACAGCCTGCGCCGACAACCCTGAATGTGGAAGATTGGTGAGTCCTTGGAGAGAGAGAGAGAGAGAGAGAAACATGAATTGATGGTAGTTGTTGCTAATCACTGCATGATAGGTTCCAATTCTTTGGCATCAATGGAGACATGAGCAGTATCAATCTAGACATGCCCTTGGGGTAAAGTTAATGTCTAAACGGCAGCACCGCCCTGGGGAGTGAGAAAACGTCTCTCAGCCTCTCAGCATGTGGCGGTAGACAAAGAATCCAAACAGCGTGGTTGGATCGACTCAAGTGTATGAGAAAAGAGGCAAACTGAGCGTCTGGGTGTAAGAGTGCGTGTTCTGTCATCTGAGCGGGTTTTATGAAAAAAAGAGGACTCGAATCTGGAATCAAGTTTTCATGGCCTTACGCCTCATACTCTCCATGTTTTCATGATCTGCAATGTCAAATATACTTGGCATCTCAGCCCCTTCACGTCGGCACGTTTCTAGGCAACCTGTGAATCCCCCAGTCATACGTCGACAAATGTATTAAAACCCAATTTATATTGTGTATCCCACAAGGCCCACCAGGACTCTACATCACTATTTACTCAATTTAGAGGTGTTGTCGCGGGAATTGCCATTGAATCAATGACCCAAGTTTCCATGACGAATTCGCTAACCGATAAGAAACACTACACCTGGAAAAGACGAGACCCAAAAAGAAAGCAGCACGAAAACTTGAAAAGGGGGAGATTTGTTGCTCCAAGCTATGCAGTACGTAAGACACAGCTGCGTCGGTGTCAAGAGCTAATCTTGGGGCTCGATAAACGTTTCATCAATGTCCGCGTACGCATCGTTCGCCGGTGCTTGACCAGACCCCTTCTGGCGCTGCTGTAGCACTTCGAGCAGATATTGGTCGCCTGGGTGTTTGAGGAAGTCATCCGTCCTGATTCCACGGAACTGTGCTGGGTCGACCGGCCTCTTGGAGCCGTCGCGGCCATGTTGCCGCATGTACTCTCGCACAGGCGCCATGGCAGCGTCGCGGCAAGCCTCCTTGATGTCGCTCCCCGACATGCCGGCCGTGATCTTGGCGACGTGGTCCAGGTCAAAGTGCTCGGCATCCACCTTGGCGTCCTTGAGGATCAGCTGCAGGATACGTCGTCTCTGCTCGAGGCTCGGCAGCGTGATGGGAAATTTCTTGGGCATTCGTCGGAGAATGGCTTCGTCGATGTCGTGGATACGATTGGTAGCGCCTAGGACGACGATCTGCGCTGGGACGCCGGAAGAGTTGCTCGACGTCAATCCGTCCCACAGAGTCATGAACCTTTCAGCCGTGTCAGTGCCGGTTTGAACCAAGCGCGAGTTTCAGCTTTAGCCAGGGAGGGCTGTTGTAGAGTACTTACTCGGCTTTGACCATGCCGCTGGCCTCGTGCTCACCGCTCCTCCGCGTGCCCAGAACGGCATCAATCTCGTCGATGAAGACAATGGCAGGCTGCATCTTGCGAGCCAGCGAGAAGACGGCCCGAACAATCTTGTTGGAATCGCCATACCACTTCTCCGTAAGTGTGGATATATGGAGATTGATAAACGATGCGCCGCTCTCCTTGGCCAAAGCCTTTGCCAGCATTGTCTTGCCGCAGCCAGGCGGGCCGTACAGCAGAACACCGGATGGCGCGGACAACAGCGAAGCGGCATGTTGATAGAGATGCGGCATCGTTAATGGGTATATGACGGATTCTTTAAGTTCTTCGATAATTCTGTCCAGGCCTCCGATATCTGATTCGGGATTCACGTCCAATTAGCGGCGACGTCGTCTCCATGGCGGAATCCGATTGCCGAAACTCACCATCAAAGCCGACGTGAATGTCATCGGGCGCGACCATTTCAAGGGCTATCAGGTTCTCATATTCATTCAGCACCAGCTCCTCGACCCGCGAGCCGCCTCGGGCCCCATCGGCCCCATTGTCGCCAATGCCATCGATATGGCGCCTCCGGCTTAGCCGGTCGAGATGAGCTTTCGCCTGTCGCTTCGCCTGTTCGTGCTTCTCTTTGTCGGGGTCTACCAGGTTGCTCAAGATAGGGTTCAGAAACGTGCGAGCAACATAGAGACCAGCTGTCATCTGGTGAGGCAACGTCAGCACAGCTGGCAAATGGGAGGGGAGCAGAGGATCAGTTTACCATGCCAGCGAACAGGACAATGTCCAGAGCGACATCTCCTAGTTTTCGGCGCTCGCCCATTCCGAGTATCCAGCGCAGCCACGAGGCTGTGCGGTTGGGCATTGAAAGAGAGAGAGGCTGATGAAGTCGGGAGTTTTAACGCGTACGAGTACCTCGTACCGAGGACCGCGGGTTACTAGATAAGGTATGATGTAATGGCTGAGCATCCGCTTTGGGCCAAGTGTCGAAGCAGAGGTCGTCTCTCAAACGACTTGATTGAGTTCATGTTTGCAATCAGTATTCTAAACAATACAAGTATATTTAGATATAAAAACTTCCTGGATTCGAATAAAGAACTGAGTGAGAAAATTAAGATTTTATATATATTGTTATGTTACAATTATCTATATCAGGTGTATTAACGATAAGGTATAAAGCGATGGTAACCAAAAGCAACGCTTGTCATATAAACATCTATACCATTATTCAGTGCGAATCACTGCTTTTCTTCCAACTCATTCGCGTCTCCTTCCAAAAACATACCAAAGTTCATCAGCGACCATGGCTCTGCAGAAGAGTGAAGGATGACGAGCCACCCGGCCACCACATTAACCAAGTAATGAAGCATATATGCCCGTGAAACGCCATAGATTGCCGCGCAGAGCGCCGTCCCGAAAAGAAGCCCGCTCGTGATGTGGCGAAATCCACAAGTAATCTGCGGCACCATCTTCCCTGTTGTCAAATTCTCCACAAGGAGTATGAATGGCATGATGGACAGCACATTGTGATGGGAAGAAAAGGGTGTGAGCCAGTGAACAGCGAGGTTACGAACCCAGACTGCCAAGATGGGCAGATTAATCGGAAGAACCCACATCATCAGCAGGAGAATAGAGTGCGAGTAATGATAATAGTTGGAATTGGCCGTTGACGGGGTGACGACGTAGATGCGCAGCGCGCGAACGACAGTCAAAATCTGTACAAGACAGGCGACCAAGTAGGCGAATTGGTACGGAATAAAGGTCGAAACGAGAAATAGTAGAATAATAGTCGAAATCACCCTTCGCCGAGGCGTGGACGGCGCAAAGGCTGGCAATGAGCTCGGCGGCTTGCTGCCATTGATCGCAGGCAATGCGGTAGAAATGGCATATGCGACGCCAAGAATTCTTGTCAACGCAAGAAGAACGTAATGAAGCACAGTACAGACGCCGATACATACAATGCCAATAAAAGGCACGAGGTATATGAACAAGGGGTCGTCAGTACCAATGAGGAGGTCGTTTTTGTGAAAGCTGATGTTCGAGAAAAGGTTCGGATTCGCCTGATTGCTCTCCACGAGTGCGGCGAGAAAGGTAGTCACCCCGCTGGGAGAGAGGGAGAGCAGAGTGAGGCCAGAAAGTAAGAGCGGAATGGACTGTCGTAGAGACAGATCCAGGCCTTCGGAGAAGGAGATGAATGTGCCCGTCGTGTCATAGACACGGAACTGCTTTCGGAGTACTAGCGTAACAATGAGCAAAGGGAAAGCTGCAAAGACTGTGCGATATCGCATATACAGCTTGCCAAGGCTCCCCAGCACATCGACATAAAGGTCAATCTCCAGGGGGGCTTGACATGTCGGATCAGACCAGATTCCGAAAGCCACGCCATCGGCGCCCGAGGATGCGAGCGGAGGCGGCATGTATGGAGCAACACCATGGAAACTGATCCCAGTCGTCCTGGCATTAACGAAAAACTTGGATTCGTAGGGCCTTTGGATGTATTGCCGTATGAGTGGCGCAAAAAGGAGCGGCTTTCCGACACACGGCTGATTGTTGATCACCATCTCATAAGCTATGAGGCTTGACTTGAGAACCGGTATATGGATGTCCATGGCAAGGGGCCGATCAGCAGGCAGCCGGAGGGATAGCCCAAATGTAAGAAGACGGGCGAGACCGACGTCTTCTTTTTTCTGAAAGGACGAGTGATCGCTGAATTCCGCGACAACGAAGCCGGGCCTGGCGCTCGCTGCTCTATCAATGACAGCGACAAATTGATGATCAGAGAGGTGTTCGGCATCATATTGGAGGTACGAAAAGGGATCTATCCGGGATTGTCCGTCCAGGTAGAATGGGGTTTCGATATCCGTTCTTGAAGCCGGCAGAAGGACCGTGTCGGACGCAGCATCCTTACATGCTAACCTTGTCGGCGTGGTGCCATTTCTCGATAGGTCAATTGTGGAGGACAGAATAGGGCCGACACTCGCGACGCTGCACAGGAGGACCTGCAGCTGATTGCCGTCGACGGGCGCATTCAGTTGAGCATCGGTCAACAAAGTGAAGCGCTTTGGTTCCAGCGATCCATGAGGCGGCACGGGGAGGAGATAGGCCCTCGGTGCAGCCTCAGAACCCAGTTGCGACAGTACGAGTCGGACCCCGGTCGGCACTACCGTACTAGACGAGTCATCCAGGGTCAGTAGTATTGTCGGTTCGCTCAGAGACAGAGTCTTCTCGGCGATTGGTTCCAGGCCAGTCAAGAGTCGCCTCTTAAAGACCCTCATCCTTTGAGCCCGCGGTTTTGTCTGGGAGGCCCGGTGGACGTCAACGATATCATACAGAGTCTGCGCCAGAACTCGTCGAAACTGGTCGCACCACAGAATTGCCTGGTGGTCCATGCTGGTCCAGACTGTTGGAATGCCCGAGGTGAAAACGGTGAACCCATGGGTTTCGGGCACGAGCGATTCGATGCTAGCATAGTCGGAGGGCACGACAGTGTCCAGATTTCCTCCAGCGATGGACACCAGTGTGACGTGCCACAGCGGATTGTTGCTGGCCCATTTCTGGGTATAGGCTCGCCGCCAATAGTCGTTGATCTCGTCGTAGATCTGCACGATTCGGCTGTCGAACGTAACCGGGGGTCGCGCATGTGGTGCTGACATTGTAATGATGGTGTTGATCGAGTTCTCCTGGTAGTTTGGCTGAACGAGCATTGCCCTCGCGACAACACCCCCCATGGAATGCCCCAGAATCAGTACTGATGTAGGGTCCGGGAGATGCGAGTCGCGAGAGACTCTTTGAGGCTCGGTGTAGAGCGAAAGGATATAGCGGACGGCCTCGTTGAGGTATTCGGCTTGATCAAGCAATGTCTGGCCATGGAACGCAGTAATGTCCTCGTTGAAGTCGACTGTGAAGAAATCAAGGCTCCTGATGCCGGATTCTAGCTGGCTTCTGTCGTGCTGAAGATGGTCATGAAAGTAGTTGGCCGTCTCTGCAGCGATTGGTCGGACTTGCTTGTAGCTTCCGGCATTGCCCGGGATAAAGAGCACCGGGATACCGCGCAGCTTGTTGCCGTGGAGTGTGAGCTTGGGTGTGTCTGCTTATCCGGGAAGGGGGAAACTGAACCAACCTGACCGCCATCAATCCCTTGCTCGCGATAGAGGTAGAGAGAGTATTTGCTCGCGAAGCGGGTGTGCTCGGTGTCGAATTCGGAGAAGTGGATGTAAGAGGGCCGCATGTACGACATTCGGCATCCCTTGGGCTCGATCTGGCGAGTCGTGAGAGACCGGAAAATGGCGACCAAGAGACCGACACCAGCCGTGGCAACCAAGAAGCAGAGGATCGACAGGAACCAAAGGCCGCGACCGCGCGCCCCCGACGCTGCTGAGGGCGGCTGCTTGGTCGTGGTCATACTGGGCGACGGGGAAGGGAGCGACAGTGGTGAGAAGGATGCGATCGCTGCATGGCTGGGAGGGTGCTGCTGGTGGCCATTCGCCTGGTTCGAGTTCGAGTAGAGGCCGCTCAGCTGTCGGTCCAGAGTCGACGAGTGGCGGGATACTAGGCCATTGAGGCGGTCTTCCGGCTCGGCGTCTGGGTCTTGCAGCTCGAGGGAGGTATTGCCACCGACGTCGACAGAGGACGAGCGCCTCTTCATGGGAAAGGCCGACGGGAGACCCTTGGTGAGGCCGAAGCTGTGGGTGGCTATGGGTTGCTGCAGCACGGCCAGAGCAAGGCGATAGCAGTAAGTAGTGGTATTAACAACTTCTGGGAAAAAGTAGTGGAGGAAATTAAAGCAGAAAGTCACACGGCCGAATGCGACCCATTCCGCGGCCAGCTGGGCCAATGGGAGCGGGCAGCGCGAGCAGCAGAGCGCTAAGTGGATCATCGCGGGAAGGCAGCTCGACAAGTTGGGGGGGAGCGTTTCGCGTTATTATTTAGCAATCCAGCATTTGCGCACTAATGCAGGGCAACCCGGGCCATCTTATCACATTCGTACGTATTGTCAGCAAGAGGCCTAGTACCTACCTACCTACCTATGTACCTACCTATGTAGTACTGTCACATCACAGAGCTTGCATTGTACATGCTTCGCACAACATGAGCGAGAAAACTGTGCATCAAAGAAGATTGCCATTCATAATCATAGCACCATCGCCAATAACACGTCAAGTCCGACTTCTGCTAGTGCCATGTGTCAATGTCGTCTAGCCGTTATGGAACCTCTGCATAGTAGTACATACTCTCAAGACCCTGATAAATGAACCCGCCAACTGCATATCCACTGAAAAATGCATGGGCGTTACTCCCAGATGCAGTTAAACCCCTTCACCTCCCAGGACTTCCAATTCCCAAAGGTACCTATGTACATACATCCAAGCCTTCAGGTAGGCTAACCGATAGGTACTGAATTCAGGCAGGGGTAGGTAGGTACCTTAGTAGGTAGGTACAGTACTAGCATTGATCTAGTATTAGTATCACCACAGGTACTACCTATATCCATGCTACCTATCGGTAATGCATCATTCCCACTTTACCTTTGCTGATTGCAACAACCACCGCGAACCACCGACCACCTTGGACGCCATCTTGATGTAAGTCACTAGACGACACATGCGCAGACATACGCCACGGCATCTAACAACAGAAGATCCATGTCGAGGTTACGTGTCTTGCCATCAGCTCAATGCCTATCTGTATAGAATGCCGGTATCCCGTCAAAACTCTATGGACACAATACTCTGGAGCCGATGACAAGTCCAATGGCCACTTGATTCGTCTCACTGTCTGCCGCAAATGCGGCAACTTTTGCGATAAATATGTAGAGCACGACTTTGTCGTTCTCTTTATCGATCTGGTCCTCATCAAACCTCAGGTATATACTTGCTTGAACTCGCCTTATTATGCGTGGCATGTCTTCTCATATCCGAGTCTCCATATAGGTCTATCGCCATTTACTGCACAACACCCTGATGCGAGATGGCGATCGCTTCGACGTACGTCGGCTGTGCCCGCCTCCCTTCCTCCCCCCGCCAGCAGTCGCCGCACGCCTGTATGCTAACGTCCGATATAGCCTTCCATTATTCGCTTGGGGGTGTTGCTTCTGCTGTTTGACGTCTACTTGACATGGGCGCGCATAGAGAAGCAAACCATTCCGTCGTCGACACCTGGAGAGAGTAAATTGGGACCCCTCGCTGAGCAGCCGATTGTGATCCAGTACATGTTTTTCTGTAGGTTCTCTATCCTTCTACACAGCCACCCGCATCGGCTAACGTCGCAAACTCAGTGGTTCTCTGCGCCCTTTCCACCATCGCCTTCCACCTGAGCATCCGGTTCCTAACATCCTCCCGCTTCTCGCCGCTGCATCTTACGGGGCTGATGCCACGGTATGCTCGTCCGAACTCGGTGTCGACAGCTCTGCTTGTTTCATCGTCGACCAAACTATTTCCCATACTGATGGTCATCTGGGAATACGATGTGCCCGCTGCAGCCAGGTCTCTGGGATGGGCTGTTGTGGCAAACAATGTAGAAGCCCTGCGCATTCTACTGGACTGCAAGTATTATGTTGCTTGCTTCTTGGCAATTGCCGGCGCATCGGTGCGCTGGGCCGTGGGCCAGCTGATACTCATCTCTGCTGGACTGGGTGATGTAGATTCCATCGGCGATAGCAGCGTTGCTGCAGACGGCAAGGCTCTTTGGGCCTTGGTCAAGTATCTGAGAGATTGGGCCGGCCGTCTGGCTGTAGGATAGAGGGTGAATCTCGACAACCAATGAGCATATATCAACCGTACCAATATTACAAAAACAAGGTCAATATTAAATGATAACAGTACTAACGCCGGTCTGCATTATGAAGAATCCGCAAGGCTTCGCAACGCCAACCGAATCGAAGCTTCGTCGGCAGCTCTCTTTCTGCGCTTAATCATGGATAGCTTGCAGGCGAGGACGTCGATTCCCAGAGAAAAATCCCGATAGCGATACAGCTCGAACTGAACAAAGTATAATCCCCAACGCCAATAGGTCCCATGCACCTGGCGGTGCGCTGATTGTAGCCAGCTGTCGGATCTAGATGCTGTGCCCCACGAACTCCTCTCGTAGATTGCTTCGTCTCGGGGCGATGAGCGGATGCAGTTGGGCGAGGAAAGTAATTAGCCACATGAGATAGCAGCTGACGATGGCCAGGATCAGAGAGGACCGCCATAACCTGTCACGAGGAGACGTCAGCATGATGGGGTTTCCGGAGAGAGACGCGATAGAAGACTGACACTTGGTTCTCGCCCTTGGGAGACAGAAACCAGGCCGCTGCGCTCAACGCAACGATGACCAGGAGGCCGATGACAATGGAATATCTATGAACAAACAACCGACAGCTCCGTTAGCAGAGAATCCCGTGCATTGCGCTGGTGATGCTTACCCCTGGGCCATTCTGATGGATTGGCGGTGGAGGGGGACAAGTTGGAGAGAGCAAGTCCTATTTGGTGACAGATGACTGGCGACGCAACTGCAGGTATGAAGCTGTACCCCGAGCGCTAGATGATGGTGGATTACCGTCCCCGACGCATTGTAATTCTAGAGGCCGACCAGGGCGGCGCGTCATCGAGTGGCTTTTCGGTACGCCTCGAGATTATCCGACGTATAATTATGTAATCAATACACTGTTATTTCTCGACCCATGAACAAGATCCATTGTAATCTTCTATAAAACTAGATTAATAAGTCAGTTATTATTATATTATAAGATTCAAGATATATTATCTTAGAAAGAAAAAAGTATTCTATTATTAATAGTTTAATATATATAGTTATTATAGACTTTTAAGAATCAAATAAAATAAAAAGCATACTACCACTTGCATATTCCCTATTGCTTAGTCTTGTTCCGCTGTATCGAGCCTCGAGTCCGGGTGGCCGGGTGGAGCGTGTGGGCCCCCACTCCGGACAAGCTAGATCTACCTTACAGTTCAAACTTCTCCCCGCGGCGCAATAGCCTCACGGTCAATTGCGCACTGCTTCCCATCGGCTTCCCATTGACCCTCGCCAAGATGCGGCCGACCCTTCGAGCTCTCGCCAACTACCTGGAGCCCGGGACTCCGACCGGCCTCACGGGGCTGTGGACGCACAAGACGCCCCGGTCAACGCTCCTTTACCTGTACAACACCACGCTCAACCGACTGCAAAGCATCCCCGAGACCTCGCTGTACCGCCAGTCCGTCGAGGCGACCACCAAGCATCGCATGGGCCTCGTCGAGAAGATTGTCCCCCCCGGGTACGAAGAGTGGACTGTCAAGGCCAAGGAGCTGATGCGGAAGTACCCCCACCAGTTCGAGTCTGCAAGCGATCGAGCCGATGGCAGTGGTGCCAGGACTGTCAAGTTTGGCAACCGCGTCTTTGTTGTTGGAATCGCGCATGAAGCCGGAGACGTCCGTGTCGAGGAATGGAATGGCGAGAGCCCGGTGGCTAGCGGCGACATCATCCCAGATCCGTCGGAACATCAAAACATCAACGACGTCAAGCTGGAGTGGGAGGAAGAACCTCAGTTGACTGCTGAACAGTAAGGCTCATCGAAGCTTGCTCCACGTATCTGTTAGGTGGCTAACGGTCGAGACAGGGTCAAGGAACTTGAGCAGCAGCTGGGCGCTGGTCTCATCGAAGAGGTCATCCAGGTGGCGGAAGGTGAACTACAGTTGATTGATACCATGGAAAAGGCGCAAGTGTAAGTCATTCCTTAGTCAGGATATTGCGGACATACAAGCATCCCTTGTAATGCTAACATTGACTGTAGCTGGGAAGATCTGGAAGAAAAGCCGGCTCCAGGGCAGTGGACATATTTCGAGCGGCAAACGTCATAAGATTCAGAGCTGTGTATTCTCTAGTCTCTCAATTATCAATACCAATTCCAATATCATTTCCCGAAACGGCCTCTTATTCATCTAAGCTATATATATATATATATATATATATATATATCACTTAACCATTCAAGAGATAGAGTATTTCATAAGATTCAGAGCTGTGTATTCTCCAGTCTCCTAATGATTAATACTAATTCCAATGCCATATCCCGAAACGGCCTTTTATTCACCTAAGCGATATATATATCACTAGATCATTTAAGACAAAGAGTATTTAAGATGAATTTTTTAACTGAATCATATAGTTCATCTAATTTAAATAAATAGTAATATATGGGCAGGTTAATGTTTAAACTTGCTGCATCAATGACAGTAGTAACGTAGGTAGTATAAGTGGGCGTTAGACTATTATATAATACTACTTTACGCGGTACACTAACTAACGCGCTCTGGTTTCCAGTGTTGACGCGCGCTTCTCTGATGACATTGTCGCATCTCAGTGGTGAGTGACACGACAGCTTGAACATTGCTTTTGAAATCATTTGCTAGAATATATGGCCACTATCAAACAGATTGATGGCCGCACTGTAAGCTCTCTCGCTCGTTATTAAAGAAGCTCGCTCACATGTCTTCGCCAGGTCCATCAAATTCAATCCGGGCAGGTCATTGTTGACCTGTGTTCTGTAGTCAAAGAGCTGGTTGAGAACAGCGTCGACTCTGGGGCAACAATCATAGGTTTGTGCGCGCTCTACCACAGCTGCAGTGTCCTCTGTTCCAGCCTTCTTCTAGCTGACTAGTGGTCAAGATGTCCGTTTCAAGAACCAAGGCCTCGATTCGATCGAGGTTCAAGACAATGGATCTGGAATCTCACCCGCCAACTACAGCTCTGTCGCTCTGAAGCACCACACGTCAAAGCTTTCTTCCTATTCTGACATAGAATCGCTTCAGACGTTCGGATTTCGCGGCGAAGCTTTAGCATCCCTATGCGCTCTATCCATCCTCACCGTGACAACATGTCTAGAGGAACATGTCCCTAAAGGCTCCCGGTTAACGTTCCACCAGTCGGGAGAGCTGGAGGGGACGACCGTCGTTGCCGCCCAGCGAGGGACCACCGTCACAGTGGAAAACTTGTTCCACAACCTCCCCGTCCGGCGCCGAGAACTTGACCGTAACATCAAGCGAGAATGGCACAAGGTTATTGCTCTACTTAATCAGTACGCGTGCATCTTAACGAATGTGAAATTCTCTGTATCTCAGCAACCGACAAAGGGCAAGCGCATCATACTCTTCTCCACCAAAGGCAACCCGAGCACTCGTGACAACATCATCAACATTTTCGGCGCCAAAACGCTGGCGGCGTTGATACCTCTCGATTTGCACCTGGAACTCCAACCGTCGGGTACTCGGCCTGACTTACGAATCGGTGAGAAGGCGACACCCAGCAGCCATGATGTCCGTGTTGTTGGTCATGTGTCGAAGCCTGTCCATGGTGAGGGCAGGCAAACGCCGGATCGCCAAATGTTTTTCGTCAATGGCCGACCCTGCTCGCTGCCCCAGCTAGCCAAAGTGTTCAACGAGGTCTATCGATCGTATAACAACTCTCAGTCGCCTTTCATTTTCGCCGATGTCCAGCTGGATACGATGCTCTACGACGTGAATGTGAGCCCTGATAAGCGGTCTATATTATTACACGATCAAAATACCCTCCTCGACACACTCCGCGTCTCCTTGTCCCAACTGTTTGATACGCAGGAAGACAGTATATCGATTGCGACATCTACTCAGGGTACGAAGGTGCAGACTTCCCATGACAAACTCATCAAACCCGGACAACTTGCTCGGCTGTTCGACAAGGCAGCATCTCAGTCTAGGTCTGAATCCCCGCCTCCTTCTGTGGTAGACCCCGCCCGCGGTTCTGAAGATACCACGTCCAATTCTACGGAAGACAGCCAGGGATCAAGAGAGGACGATGGAACTCCGCCAGCATCACGGTCAGCGATGAAGCGGTCGCGAGGTGATAAGCTAGAGAAGCCTCGCATCAAGGAGGAGGATGATGATAATGACGAGGAAGACGAGGATATGGACTCGGCTCCTGAGATTGATGACGGGTCATCCTCAGACACAAGAGATCCGGAGACTCCTCGTTGGAAGACTGTTCTGATGGATCGTGCCCCTTCTCGGGAGGATTCGTTAGCCGTTTCCAGCGCCAGCAGAGGCTCAGGTCCATCTCGCAGACTATTGAACTCCATCTTCACCGGACACGCAGAGCTAGCCGATTCTTCCACATCCGCTGCTCCCGAAGATGTCGTCGTGACTATAGGCAGCAACGATGTACCTGACGCGATACCGCCTGCGCGAACAGTGAGCAGCCCTTCCATTGCTTCGGACGTGGAAGAACAAGCTTCGGAGCCTGAAGAGCTGCCTCCAACATCCACCAGATCCGGGAAAGCAAAGACGTTTCTACTTGCTTCCGAACTCCTCAGCCGAAAGACTGAGCCAGTTATGCCACAAGCTCCGTCAACTGTACCGAACAACATCAAAGCCACACACAACGACGTTCCTGCCAGGCAATCAGTACATGCCATGCAGCCTCACGAGACAGAAACAGAACCTGGCGTAAGCCGCATCAGTCCTACAATATCATCTCTCAATAGCGGTTTTACGGCTAGTGCAGCAAATGCAAGCGTCTATCCGTTGGAGTCGACTTTACAGCCCTCGAAAGCTGCACGACGCAAAGATGCCACGACGTGTTTGATACAGAACCTACATGTAGGCAAGGCAAAGCTCCGCAAAATGCTCCGAGATGTACATCCTCGTCGTCAGAGTCGCATGCCTGATTCTTCGGCGCGAGGTACCTCTACTGTCGAGCGGATCGACGCCAGCGACGCAGAGTCTAAGCTTCCTCTCATTATCTCAAAGGGGGACTTTTCTCGAATGAGGATTATCGGCCAGTTCAATCTTGGGTTTATCATAGCCGTGAAACCCGCCAACCACACGAGCTCTGGCACTGAAGCGAAGCATGATGAGCTCTTCATCATCGACCAGCATGCATCTGATGAGAAGTACAACTATGAGCGGCTCCAGAGGACCACTGAGATACAGTCTCAGCGACTTGTCCACCCCAAGAGGCTTCAGCTGACGGCCCTCGAAGAAGAGATAATCCTGGAGAACGCGGCCGCCCTGAACGCAAACGGGTTCAAAGTCGAGACCGATACATCAGGACGCTTCCCTGTAGGGGCGCGATGCCAGTTGACATCATTACCCCTGAGCCGCGAAGTGACGTTCAAACTAGAGGATCTTGAGGAACTTATCTCTCTCTTGGGCGACAAATTTTCCGAGTCCACATATATACCCCGTCCATCCAAAGTACGAAAGATGCTTGCAATGAGAGCATGCCGAAGCAGCATCATGATTGGCAAGGCCATGACGAGAAGCCAGATGTATACTCTTGTCAACCACATGGGAGAGTTGGACAAGCCGTGGAACTGCCCTCATGGACGCCCAACACTACGACACTTGAGCCGTCTGCAGGCATGGAAAGGAGTAGGTTGGGCGCATGATGTACGGCCCGATTCGATCGAGACCTGGCGTGATTATGTAGGTGAGGAGAAATGACTTTTATCCGTATGGACTTTGTTGGACAGTAGAAGCATCTCATTGCGTGTGTGTGCATACCGTATATATACATATATATAAAGCTATAGGGATACTTCATCACCGATGCCTCGCGATCAAGGCATTGCATCAGCGCTTCTTCCATGAAATATATCGTCAATAGTGTCGCTGGGCTCAAGGAAAAGAGGTCGTCGGTTCAGTTGACTCGCGGCGCAACGGCAAATGCAGAGTCAACCGGAAAGCTGCTGGTGGTCGGATCGAGGCTACCATGACTTTACTTTGACTGGCTCAAAGACGGAAATGCCACCTCTCAGGTGCTACGTACGCAGTCATTCTTGGGACTTCATCGTGAGCGACTTGCACCAGAGTGTCATCTTGTTGGGCCTTGATCAACACCAACCGAATCGCGGCCTCCCTCGTGGGATAACATTTGCTGACAAAGTTGGTGTGGGGCGGGTCTCGTTCAACTTACAACTACCTACATGACCTTCACACCTTCAAAGAGACAAAGGGATTGAACCCTGAGGCTGTCATATCATGCTCTCCTGTTGACGGCATCGCGTCCTACTCATCAGCCGGGATGGCGAGCGTTGATGATGTCAACTTTGAGCTCCCCAAACTGCGCACCTCCTTCTCGCTAGAGGTCAGTGCCAGCCATTTGGGATGAGCGCGTCGCTCAAGGCTCACTAACAGCACTCATGGTGAACGCAGAATGACACCCGGTTTCTTGGCAGTGATGACAATATTGCAGGCAAGCATTGAATCCTCACATCAAAGCGGCTGTCATGCGGCCATGCGTGATGAAATACTAACCGCCCGAGACACACACACACAGAGTTCTTCGATGTCAAATTTTGCCCTTACCAGCCTCTGGATCATGAGCCTGTCTTTGCCGCCATCAGCAAGAAACATGTAAGTTGCAGGGAGATGGCATCATGAAAAGTTTGCCATTCAGAAAACGAAAAGCAAGTGTGCTAACACCCGTTACTAGGTAATTATCTGCCGTCTTACAAAGGACCCAGACGATGCCAACCCCTGCCATGTTATCAACGTCATCAGAGACGACGATGTGCGTGTCAGGCTCTCTGTCACGAGTGAGGATCTCGCTGACCGACCTTTAGGATGAGGCCGCCAGCTGCTGCTGTACGTGGACGATGGATGCCGGTACCGGAAGGCCTTCTATCTGCATCGGCGGCGTTGATGCCAAGGTCAAGATATATGACGCGATCAGCGGTGATTTGATCGAGGTGGGTATTCATCACTTCTACCTTGAGGCCAAAAGATTGAATAGTGAACTAAAGAGTTTGTCTCATTATCCTAGTGTCTTGTCGGCCATGGAGGGGTTCGTTTGCCCCAGGCACGCTTTACCCTTGGTTTCATGAAGTTGCGTTACTCACTGGAAGCAAAAGGACGTCAACGATCTAGCTACATCCCCTGTTAACCCGCACATCATCGCTTCAGCCTCCGACGACACAAGTGTGCGGATATGGAGCGTGGAAGAGAAACACAGGCGCCAGCCTTGTTTGTGTATCCTCGCCGGAGAGGGCCATTCGTGGAACCTGCTCAGCGTCGTAAGACAGCCTCTTTTCTCGCAATTCAGACAGAACTGCTGACATTGCTCCTCAGGCCTTCCATGAAACTGGCAACTATCTCCTCTCCGGTGGCCACGATCAGATCATCAACTTGGTATGACTTCATTCTACCAACCTTACTTGGGGCTGCACAAATGCTAACCATTGCTCCCTACAATGCAGTGGACCGTTCCCGATCTCCCCACTGAACCCATTGACACACCGCTGCAGGTCCATTACCCCCATTTCTCAACTTCTGCAGTGCACAGCGGCATCGTTGATTGGTAACATTGTCCTAGGCAAAGCGATGAAGCATCACGCTAACGGAACTATAGCGTTTCATTCTTCGGAGATCTCATTCTATCGAGAGCATGCCATGATAACGTCATTGTCTTGTGGAAGATTGAAGGATTCTCCTCAGACGGGCCTCCACCGAGCCAGAGCGCTGCTCCCACGCCACAGAATGTCCTCCCGACAAACTATGAAGACCCTGGACGGCTTACACGGTCCGCTTTCGTTCCAGTAACCTCTCCTCAGTGCCCGGTACAGTATACACGGCTGCTGGCCTTCAACACTCCCAACTGCGGCCCTCAGTTCTTTATGCGCTTTAGGCTACATCATGTACCCAACCAGAATCCGGTGCTGGCGTTTTGCAACGCTGCAGGTAACATATTTTTCTGGGACCTAAAGAGACTTACTGCGCATCGCGATATCATGTTGACGCTGTCGAATCCCGCGGACAAGGACAAGCCCGTACAACTACCCAGCTGGCAGAAGACGGTCATCCCGCGGTCTAGAGCAGACTCGACAAACAAGTCTCGGGCAGCAGCTAGTCAAGGCCAAGCCCCGTCGGCTCCGGGGACTGTGAAGCAGGCCGACTCTCGAGAATTTAGCCCAGAGACGTTGGAGTCCTGGGCAACCAAGTACAGCATGGCCGACACCCACGAACCGCTTCGACACCATAAGATGGAGGCATCGTCCGCCAATTTCGTGGGCAGGCAGGTCTCTTGGAGCCCAGGCGGAGACTGGTGCGTCGTGGTTGGCAGCTCAAACACGGCCTTGCTGCTGCATCGTTGGGCCCAGAAATGAAACCGTGATATCATGATATCATGATGGGAACATAGAACAACTCGAGCGGAGTCGCGGCTGTCTCCAAAGTTTGTCATGACGCACACTAGTGCATCCGCGAAACTCTTTTATAATGATACCAGTATCCTGTTGAGATGATTAGAGGCTCTTAACGAGTGGATTTCAGGTTGCCACGTATAACCTCGAATTGCTCGGATCTGATGAAGTGAGGTCTTTTGATAGAAGCGATGTGATCTCCCTAAGACGCAAGAAGTGCTCGTTGTGGGAATAAGGCGGCTGATCCATGAGCTTCTCCATTCTTTGGTTGACATCCCGGAGCCGAGTAAGTGTGCGCTGAGAGATGGCATCTTTCCTCGCAGCTCTGGTCCAGTCTTCCTTTGTTTCGTACTGCGGCCCGGGGTCTGCAACTTCGTAGCAGGGCCGTCTGGCGAGATGTTCAACTGTATCTGGCGACGTTGGCATGGTAATAATGTCCTCAGGCGCCGAGTCCGCATTCTGGAGCCTTATATCAGCCTCCAGTCGAGCAATGCTTCGTAGATGCTCAGCGTAGATGGTGCTGAGCTCACAGCTCAGCAAAGCCAGCCAAAAGTCGAGTGCCGACGGTTTGTTTGGTTGCTTTTGATCGTATGCAAACTGACGGATCAATATCTCGTAGTAGGACCTGATCTCACTCAGGTTGGCAGAAGAGCCCCAGCGAGGTGCGGCCACTCGTCTTCCATTGCTGTCACCGCGGGCAGATCTGCTCTGGAAGGACGACAGCTCTGTGTGATGTCGGTCCATCTCTTGCAGCTGCTCGCGCTGCCGCATGAGGATCTCCGACCCGATGGACCAGAGATTGTGCAGGCGAATGTCGATGGGCTGAGCCCGAGGCCGCAGCTGGAGGACGATTGCAAAGGCTTTGGCAGCTTTCGCGATGTCTCCCTGAGCCAGGAATTGCTCAGTCGCCCGAAGCATCACGTCCAGATGGCCTTTGCGATCGTCATCCCGGCGTGACGACTTGCGCTGTCGCCGCTCGTTGTCGGACTGATATTTCTTCTCGTCCTCCCCCGAGTCTTGCGACCGGTGCGGAAAGTGTTTCACTGCCCGCCTCGGATCATCCTCATCCTCTGCTCCTGAAAGACCTGCCAGAGCGAGCTGGATATCCGACGTCGATTGGTTTGGGCTGCGAAAAGACTGGAAACGGGATTTGCCCTGACCCCCGTATAGAGGCTTGTCAAAACTCATGAAGAGCGCTATTTGCTGGCTTGCTTGCTTGCTTGCTTCCTCCTCTCTGTGATTTTCTTGGCGCTTATTTCTCCTTTGTCATGATCTTGCCTCATCTAATTGCGAGAATGTATTGTCGCGATGGCAATTGAATTTCAAAGGTGCAAGGTACAAGTTTTAGAATTGATCCTAGGTACTAGGCAACGGAATGCCCCATAACAACATTTGCTTCGTCACAACATCTCACCATAATCGGTTCGACAGTATTTCCACAGCCATATACATTATTATGCATTGCTCATTACAAAAGGTTCAGGTTTTTTATTTCAGATTTGACAGCTTTGGCAGAGCATCTAGGCATTCTTTAAGCCATGTCGCGATTTCTTCGGTAGCTGGCCTAATAATCGCCCTCAATGTCAGATGCTTCTTAGAGTGCTGAAAATTTGGAGGTACTGCCTACTTCTTGCTCCGTCTGCAGGGTCTCGAGGACCGGCGCGAGTTCACTCAGGATCTCATATGCCTTCTTGTGATACTCCATCTGAGCTGCAACCAGCTCGGCGAGGTTGCGAAGCGGCTCAGGCGTGTCCAAGACCTGCATGTGCATGACGAATCAGTCTTCAAAGTTTCCTTACGGCGATGTGCATTGGATAGACCTACGTTCTTCATCACGCCAACCGCTTCCTCGGTCTGTGTGACAAACTCATCTTCGGCCTTTTCAATCTCCTCCTGGGCGTCAGAGCTAAGCTCTGCGTCGTCTGGACGATCGCCCCGAGAGTGACCACCAAGCTTGAACGTCGTGCCCTTCACGCGAGCTTTGACAGCATCAAGCGACAACCTTGAATTCTCCACATTCTTTCTTGCGCGTGCCGCGAAAGTCAGGTTTGTGTTGAGAGTTGTGTTCCACCCAGCCAGAAACCGGCTCTGGATCTGCGAGTCTTGGGCGAGGCGCGCATCGCCCACCCGTTCCATAGCAAGCGCATATTTCTCGAGTGCGGTCGCCAGGGGATCTTCGCCAGCCCCTGTGTGATGCTGGTGCAGGAGTTGGCTGCTAGCTAAGCTCGCACGGGAAATGGCATGATTGAAGGTCTTGGGTTGCGGCTTCGCGGATGCCGGAGCCACCAGGGCTGCTTGAGCTTCCGCAGGCGTTGTAGCCGAGGATAGAAGGCTGACCTTTTCGCTCACGGTTCGACCAAGGTCCTGGAAGGTCTCCTTGATATTGGGCGGGTAGTCATAAGCTTCGTTAGCATATTGCGACCTGTCCAACCGCAAAGGTTAGCATAACAGTGCAATAAGCCGGAGGGGCTAGTTGGACGACAAACGTCACCGCCAGCATCTTCTGGTGGGCTTGTTTGAGAGCATCGACCTTTTTCTCAAGGTCGATGTAATCCGCAGGAAGCTCAGTCTATGACATTGAATGGTTAATGCCACACTCGTCAGTCCCGTTATCGCGAGTCGCATACTCGATCATCCGCCTGGCCCAGTTGTTCCTTGGTGAACTGTAGCGTCCGTGACGCAAATGGGGTAATCTGCGCACTGAGGTCGCTGCAAGTGTCGCAACCATGCCGTCAGTATTATCGATGCGCGCGCCACGGATTGGAGCAGTCTGGTTACGGAAGCTTACGAGAAGCCCTTGCTGAACTTTGAAAAGTCCATCTTGAGTACTGTCCTCTGCTTTGAGGGCAAAACGAGTTGATATTTAGAGTGACTTGGCAGGTTAAAGCCTGGTTGGAACGAGGTCCAGTCGCGCAACCAGTTGCAGCTGCATCTACGAGGCTTGAAACACAGTCTAGGCATTTGCCCCGCACTAACCTTTAGAAACGTTAAAGTGACATGCTTAGTCACAGACCTAACTACCCCTTTCTAAAGGACTACTTAACTTTATTTAAGCTATGTTTATTTTACTATAAGTTAAATAATAGTAATAAGCTTACTAATTTAAGTAAAGTATTATTATATTAATTATATATTTTTTATTATTAATAAAAGTTATTATTAAAGTTAATATATAATATAAAATATAAATAAAAAAATAAAAGTAATAAAAAGCTAATATATAATTAATAATTATTATTAAATTAGCTTATATAATAAACCCTAGTTATAATAAACTCTAGCTATTAAAATAATTTACTTATATTAATAAAAAGACTTAAATTTATTAATATTTATATTAAAAAGCTAAAAACCTTAATAATAATAATATTAATTAGCTTAGCTAACTAACTTATAAAATATATTATTATTAAGTTAAAGCCCTAGCCTTATTAAGCACTTAATTTTAACTTAAGTAGTTTAACTTTTTTTTAATATTTATATATTAATTTTTCTAAAGCTACTTTATATAAATAGGCTTAATAACTTAAATAATAAATATAACTTAGGCTTAATAATAATAATAATAATTTAAATTAAGTAATAGTATAATTCTTATTAAAGTATTATTATTATTTTTATTACTTTACTAATAGTATTATAAGTTTTATTAAATATATATTAACTTAATTAATATAAAAAAATAATAAATTATTAACTAGTATTTTATAATATATTTTAAGCTATAATAATATATAACTTTTATAAACCTAGCTTTTATAATACTTTAATTATAATAATAATATAAAAACTACTAGTTTATTATTATAATTAAAGTTTACTAAATATTAATTATATAATTACTTTTTAAATAAGTATATATAAAAATTAATATTTATTTTATATTTCTTAATAAAAGTTTATTTAAATAAAAAAATATATTATAAAATTAAAAATATTTTATATTTAATTTATATAAGTTTATATAACTTTTAATTTTATTTTATATTAAAAGTTTAAAAAAAATTATATTTTAATAATAAGAATATATATTAATTTTAATAAATTATATTATATTATATTATATTAATAAATTTTAAACTTTATAAAATAAATAAAAAAATAGTTATTAATAAAAATTTATTTAATAAGTTTTTTAATTTTAATAATATAATTATTAAAGTTATAATTTTTTAATTTATTATTTTTATTATATTTATATTAAAAAAGTTAAAAAAATACTTTATTTAAGTTCTTATTTATAAATTTAATATAAATTTTAATAATAATAATATATAAGTATAATAACTTTAATATAAAATACTTATAACTTTATAACTTTATTTTAATTTTAAATAAATAAATAATATTATTTAAAAAAAATTAAAAATAAATATAATTATTAAAAATACTTAATTAATAATAAGAATATATTAAGTTTATAAATAATTTAAGAAAAGTTAATAATTACTTAATAAATTAATTAATAAATAGTATAAATTAAGCTATTATTTTTTAATAAAAAAAGCAGGCTAATAATTTATATTTATTATTAAAAAAAATTTAATATAATTATATTATAATATTATTAATTTAATATTAATTAAAAAAAAACTTATATAAACTAGTATATTAAAAATTAAATAATATAAAAATAAATATACTTAAAATTATAATTTTAAAAAAGTTTATAATTTAAATTTAAAAAAAAATATAA